>NC_092344.1:66515925-66715448 GCF_963676685.1 Mytilus edulis | reverse complement strand
TGTAAAATATTTCTTGGTACCTTCTTAATTCCTTTATAAGTCTTATGTATACATAATTATGACAATAACTGTTGTGAGCACAAGATTTACTGCACACTTTTAAAGTTCTGCTTCATCAAACATTAAAATTTGAACTTAAGTTTTGAGACTTTTTTAATCGACACGATTGGAATTTTTGTATATGAGAACATGGTTTATCTATTAGTTGAAAATGCGGCTTTGAACTAGCTTTCAGTACCTGCGAGCATTCGTTGTTCAATAATGTGTGTCTTTGTGTTATTATTTTATGTGATAAATTGTTGTGTTGGTACACCACTGTAACAATGAAGGAGGAAATGAGGAGGGTTGGTTGGGTGGAAGTGGGGAGGGGTATGCGGAGCGCTAACAAACATGTCTATGCGGCATGGGCTTTGATCATTGTTGAAGCATCAATGTAAGGGGCATTCAATATCTCAATGCTCTTCAACTTTGTATTTGTTTGGCTTTTTAACTATTTTGATCTGAGCGTCACTGACGAGTCTTATGTAGACGAAACGCGCGTCTGGCGTATAAAATTATAAAACTATTAATAAAACTATTCTTATTTTAGATACTATATATTGTTATCTGATATTGGACGAAAGATGTTGCTCTTTTATGTAATTATGTAATAGAAGTTACGATCATTTGAAAACACATATAAAGTAGCCAAATGGATGCACAAGAGCTAAAATAGGAGTCATAGATCCTATTGACAACAAATATCTGCCCAATTTTATTGATTTTGTAACATTTGTTACAAATATGACCAACTTCACATCCAAAATCACCAGCACCGTATCAGGACCCACCAGCACAATGACAGGACCCACCAGCACAGTATCAGGACATGAATAAATTGAGAAAATGCTAAATTTTAATAAATTGCAATGTTTTTTCACAAAATAGTTTTGCTGTGTGGATTGCGGTATGGAAAGCGGACTCTATGAGCATTTTTGTTTTATTTTTTCAGTTCTAGATTTTCTGAAAATGAGCACTTTTGTGTTACGCTTACTGAAACAGTTCAGAGGGTCCATTTTTTAATGGTTTACATATGAACCCATAAGAAACAAAATTGAAAAATCTCAACTGTTTTCTTCCATTTTTTATGAGTGAAAACGTCAAAAATCATCATTTTCGTCTTTGTTTACATTTTTTCATTGATCACCAGCACCCGTCAGGACCGAATCACCAGCACAGAACGTTCTCTCGCAGGACAACCATACCCACCGTGATAATGCCCATAAATGAGGCATAAAAATTAAAAAAAATATGCATGTTATTTTCAACAGTAAACACTGACTTAAATTTTTTTTTCAAGAATCATATTTGGAAATCCTTCTAAATAGAATTGAGAATGGAAATGGGGGATGTGTCAAAGAGATAACAACCCGACCATAGAACAGACAACAGCAGAAGGTCACCAACAGGTCTTCAATGCAGCGAGAAATTCCCGCACCCAGAGGGTCCTTCAGCTGGCCCCTAAACAAATATATTTACTATAGTGCCTAACAAGATTTTGTGAGGTAGACGAAATTGACTTTAAAACGATCGTATTGACTTTTGATGTGCAGAAATAGGCAGATCGGACATATTTTGACTTTAGTTACTTACTTCTTAAGTTTGGGATTAATTGTAATCAACATATTCCAATGAGACTGAAAAATGCTTTTTTTTATTATGATAACAAGTGTGGACACAGATGAGTGTGGATAGTATGTTTGGATGTTTGACAGTGTCTTATGACAAAAGGAGTTCTATGTTTTTCCTATATGGTGTTATTAACTGTGTTGCACGGTGACAACCGATCTGAGCATAAGAGTGGTATTTATTCAATATGTTTTTATGTTCAATACAGACACAGGGAGACAGTAATTACATTAGTTACCAAATGATTATGATAGAACATGTTCTACAACTTAGGTTTTGGATATATTTTGTAACTGGGAGAGCAACACATAATAGGTTCATTTTTTTCACGTGCTTTTTTTCTAAATGGGAGATGATATCTAGATTTGAGAACATGATATAAGGAGCCTGTAACTCGGTGGTTGATTAGGCGGTATGGGCTTTGTTCATTGTTTATGGCCGTACAGTGACATGTAGTTGTTAATTTCTGTGTCGATTTGGTCTCTTGTGATGAATTGTCTCATTGGCAATCATACCACATCTTTTTTATATGTATTTGCTTACTGTTGGTATGGTTCTATTTATATTACTTTGTGGTGGATCGTCAGTACATGTATCATTAGTAAATTATTTTTTTAAAATGTCGAATTGGTTCCTCAGATTAGAATACATTTATTGGGTTTTAAGTAATGACAATGGCTTGTGCCTGACATGATTATTGGGGCTAAATGAGATAGTAAGTAAACCTCTGTGCTGATTTACAAAATGTATATCAATTCTTTAATTATATCTCCTCCACAGCTGGTCGAAGCAAAGACACATTTTGACCAATATGAAAATGATTTCACACAAAAAAAAAAACCTTTGTGAGCATGCTTCAAAGACTCATAACTGTTCCAAAAGTAATCTGATAGAATTTGAAGCTTGTTATATTGTATGAAACAATGATTTAAGCTGATTCAACTACTATTCCGGACAAAGAAAGATAACTCCAATTGAAAATTTCTTGCTATTGCGCAATACTGTGCAATTGAAAATACTTGCTATTGCACAATACTGTGCAATTGAAGATTTCTTTCTATTGCGCAATACTTAATATAATAATTTTGGATCTTGATTTGGACAAACTTGAAAACTGGGCCCATAATCAAAAATCTAAGTACATGTTTGGATTCAGCATATCAAAGAACCCCAAGAATTCAATTTTTGTTAAAATCAAACTAAAAAAGTTTAATTTTGGACCCTTTAGACTTTAATGTAGACCAGTTTGAAAACGGGACCAAAAATTAGGAATCTACATACACAGTTAGATTTTGCATATAAAAGAGCCCCATTTATTCAATTTTTGATGAAATCAAACAAAGTTTAATTTTGGACCCCGATTTGGACCAACTTGAAATCTGGGCCTATAATCAAAAATCTAAGTACATTTTTAGATTCAGCATATCAAAGAACCCCAAAGATTTAATTTTTGTCAAAATCAAACTAAGTTTAGTTTTGAACCCTTTGGACCTTAATGTAGACCAATTTGAAAACGTGACCAAAAATTAAGAATCTACATACACAGTTAGATTCGGCATATCAAAGAACCCCAATTATACAATTTTCAATGAAATCAAACAAAAAAGTTTAATTTGGACCCTTTGGGCCCCTATTCCTAAACTGTTGGGACCAAACCTCCCAAAATCAATACCAATCTTCCTTTTATGGTCATAAACCTTGTGTTTAAATTTCATAGATTTCTATTTACTTAAACTAAAGTTATGGTGCGAAAACCAAGAAAAATGCTTATTTGGGCCATAATTCCTTAGCTGTTGGGACCTCAACTCCTAAAATCAATACCAACCTTCCTTTTTTGGTCATAAACCTTATGTTTAAATTTCATTGATTTCTATTAACTTGAACTAAAGTTTTTGTGCAAAAACCAAGAATAATGCTTATTTGGGCCCTTTTTTGGCCCCTAATTCCTAAAATGTTGGCATCAAAACTCCCAAAATCAATTCCCACCTTCCTTTTGTGGTCATAAACCATGTGTTTAAATTTCATAGATTTCTATTCACTTTTACTTAAGTTAGAGTGCGAAAACTAAAAGTATTTGGACGACGACAACATGATAGCAATAAACGACGATTTTTTTTTTAATTTTTGCGGTCGTATAAAATTTTAGTGGAGACAAACTTAAGTTAAGAGATCAGAAACTAAAAAATTGTATAATTTTTCCATTTGTAAAGGGTATAACCCTAGAAATTGCTTGTAATCACTGAATGGTTATTAATGACTGCTTTAATTTATTAGTTGGTAGTAAAGTGAATATTGCATTGTATATTGTATACAGCATTGATTTAAGTTGACTGAACAAAGAAAGATAACTCCAATTTTCAAAGAAGATTTCATAAAGCATTGGTATTAGGTAATTCAACAACCATTCTGGACAAAACGATAACTCCAATTAAGGGTCTTGAATCTACAAAAATGTTTGTTTTTGGCCCTTAATTATTAGACTGTTTGTCCAATAACCAACAAAATATATTCCAACCCTCTACTTATGGTATTAAACATTGTGGTACAATTTCAGAACAATTGAAATACTTGTACACAACTTTTTATACTGACACTAGATTAAGGCTTGTTTTGGGCACCTGTGTACCCCTTATTTCTTAAACCTAAGGGACTACAACTCCCAAAATCAATCCCAAGCTTGCTTTTATGATTATAAACGTTGTGTGATAATTTTATTGATTTCTATTTACTTATACTAAAGTTATTATCCGGAAACCATCCATCTTTCGGACAGGATACCAATTTAAGACCGCAAAATTTTTTGTGGTTGTATAAAAATGTTGAACATCTGCAATGAAATATAGTTTTAGAAATCGATTAGACTAGATAGGCCTTCTGATTTTTTCCTCCTAATTGAAGGACCATTTACACTCAGGGCTGAGTCATCAGCAGGCAGTACAGATGTATTAAAACAACCTAGCATCATATTGCTAGTAGCGGGAGTAGCATTGTCGGGTAAATTTGTTCCCACTTTTTTTTTTTTTTTTTAAATGTTTGGTTCAAATCAAAATAGAATGCTTTTATCTCCCGAATACTTACATTGTACATAGAGGTGATACTACTTTGACATCCTTGTCCATGAGAGTTGTCTGTCAAATCTTAATTTCACAAAGAATGAATTGCATAACAATGAACTGAGCTCAAAGCAAAGTACTTTAATAATACACTTAGACAAAGAGCTAAATCCAGTGATATACTTTGTACTACAGGTCCTTCATGAACATCCATCCACCAAAACCATATCTCGATAACATTCCATACTACATGATTGGAATCAGAAGTCCTGAAAAAGACATGACTTTTTTTTTTATCGTATTTTAAATATATATGCACAGGTTAAAACTTTACTGTGGTATAATCATTCAGTATCTAGCAACTATCAATTTGCTTTATGCACATATTGATAAAGGTTGACTGCTCCTCTGTTGGAAAATTAGAACACATGTACACCTCCACCTAATTTTAGTCAACTGACGAAGAAAAATTCAAAACTATATAGATGTTATCGAAGACTTGTCAGTGTCTATTTACCATTGCCACTGAATAAGATTCAATATCTACAACCAATGAAAATCAAATATCCCTCTAATAGGCTTAGCATTGAAATCCCAGTTTTCTACAATGGTAGTTACGTGGAACGTAGAACTAACAAAATTGAAACAATATATCTTAAATATATTAAATGCATGTACATTTAATAATATTAATTCTCCAAAATTCACTATATTTTTCCTTCTTTAGTTTTCTGTTGGAGACTGTATATTGACCTCTATGTAGCCTTTTCAACTTATAAAAGGGGGGGGGGGGATACATTTCCATAGAATAAAACTTTTCTGAAAGAATTGATTCCATTTGTTTTCAATAAATAATAAATATTAAAGTCTATAACAGGCATCTAGGAACAGGATCAACATTATTTCTATACATATATTAATATATACCAAAATGTGGACAAACCTACATTAAATATTCTACTTCAACGACTTCAATTAGTGGAGGAGATCAAATTAAAAAGTCACAATGGTTAAATACTCGAATGGAAGTCTTTCCTGCTAAAGTCTTGACGTGTAGAATGTGATATACCATTTTTGGGTCTACAAAATGTATATACATGTACTGTCCTTTAAATTTAGGTCATTTTGACATTGCAAAATATAAAAAAATATGTTAACTATGGTCTCGAAATTGAGTTCTTTTTCGCAAAATAAACCCACTAAAACTGAACTTTAAATGCAAAAGACCCGTAAATGGCTAACAGATATTGCTAGTATAGGGAATAGTTCAGGATTATACATGTTATTAAAGAATTCATGAAATTTACACCGATTCTGTCAGATAAATGGACTAGAATGAGATAAGTTATGTAGACATAAAGGTTTTTTCCAACAGTTGTGGTGTAAATTAAATCAGTTGTATTTTATGGTTGACATATTTATGTATATACACTTATACATGTATGTACTAAGATCATTGGCTTTTCAATGCATTGATATTTTTCAATACCGATTATCTATTTATTTTTCTATTGTTGGTATTTTTCAGCTTCCTAAAACAGTTTTAACACAACATGAATGCAAGCTTGATATGGTGTCCTCACACATTTTGAAGTGGCTGCTAAAATTTTGGTTGGCATATGTGGCCTTTTCTTATCATTTATTTATTTGTGCTATTAACAATGCATTCTGGCGTCACAATTTCATTTGAAAAGGCATGCAAAGTACAAATTCAAATGACATATGAAAACACATGTACATGTATGAGGGAAATAATGGGGTACCTTATTGTACAGAATGAAGATATTGCCAAAAGAAGGTAACGGTAATTTTAAGACATGACATGTTCACTTTTTTCAGACGAGCTGATTTTTTTAACAAATCACGCTATTTGTTTTCCAAAAATTATAGTAAGGCCAGGATTTTTTAATTTGTTGGTTGACGGATCCGCTTGCTGATTTTGCCGATTTCCAGACTAAAAATAAAATTGACTTTTCAGGCTTTTTTTATTCTCGCCCACCCTAACAAATGCATTATCCCTGGAAAATAATTAAAATAACCTTTTTTTTATGAAATGAAATGCATTAATCACTAACAGAAGTTATGACAATTTCTGTCGTGAAAAAATGAAACTTCCAGTTAACGTTTCAAAAAATAGACAAATCAATTATCAATGATCTTGAAAAGTTGTTTGAGCAAATAATTTTGCAGAAAGAAACCTGTGTTTAAAACCAATTACACAATAAGTTCGTGTCCCTTATTTGTCACCAGTCCATAATATTCATGTTCTCATAGAAATAGACTTGTCCAAATGTGGACAGGTGGAGGTTCAAGACATCAAGTTAAAGTACTGAATTTTAACAAATCATTTCATATTTTCTTGTTCCATAGATAATAAAAAATATCTTCCATTTGGATAAAAAAAACGGGAATGCATGACAACAGATTATTTAACCTGGTATTCTTGTTTTACCAGTGGACGAGTCTATAACGTTTTTGACACATGTGTTGAAACTTATTTTGGTACGAAGATTTTACATTTTTTTTTTTATCATTTATCGTGCTTTTATTATTATTCACCAAGTTTTGATAAAGAGCTTCGGACGTTCATCTGTTGTTCTTGTTTGTGAAATGACGATTTAATTTCGTCTTTGACCGTGTACGTACCCCCCCCCCTTTTCACAGGAAAGTATTAGACAATTTCATTCGAAGTTTACAGCTGAGCAATAATATTTCATCAAACTAAAATTTAAGAATGACAAAATAGTATGTCAAACATATTATTAGAAAGGTGAAATCTATTTTTATTTTGCATATCAGGTTTCTGTCTTGAAAGATTTTTTTTTCTTTTTTTTCCCGACCGACCAACCCGACTTTTTCATGGAGAAAATCAGTAAACCAACAAATTAAAAAACCGTGGCCTAATGATTATTATTTGAGAATCTGTCATCACCTTCAGGATATTTTGACTAATCACAGTGAGTTAAATTAAAACTAATTTGAAGCTACTACGGTAGCCGAGAATGACTGTTTGCACCTGACAGTATAACACCCTCATGTATGTACATGTTTAATATCAGCTTTTCTACACATAAGCCAGTGAGCCGCAATGAACTTAATGGCGAGTGAGTGTAGCTAATGAGGTAATGTGAATCAAATTGTGTACTCAGTGGGGGATATATTAAGGGATCTATATACGAAGAAAAACTGATAATCTGCTTATCATTCTGCCTCACACACTTGTACAATGATGTATAGATTTTTAGCTTATCTACACATGAATATCATAAAATATTTGCCAGTGAACCGCAATGAACATTTAAGGCAAGTGAGCCCAGCTAATGAGCTAAAATGAATCAAACTGTGTGCTCAGTCAGAGTTGGTGATATTTTAAGGTATCTTTACGAAGAAAACCTGCAAATCTCAGAGGTGGATACAGAACTTTTCATAACTCCCATCATGCTTCAAAGATTTCTTACATGTATATAATCAACTAAATTTTCCACATCCCCTTTGTCTGTCTATGCATCTGTTTATCGTTCTGAGATATACATGTAGCACTAATACTGGTTTTTTCCCTCCCTTACTTGGCCCTCGACAGTTGCTTACATGTTTTTCTTTCTATCACTGGCATTTTTAGACTAGAGATTTCATGCATGCGTTTAAACCCGACATAAAAACCCATGTTCTATTGACCCTTTCGGGATCCGGGGTGTGTCTTTATTTGAAGTTCTCAATCTGGAAGTCTGGATTTGATATTTTCTAAATTCAGGACTTTATAAGGATTTCATCTTTTTAATTTCATGATTTCGGGATCAGGACAACTCCGATCCCACTCTTAAATAATGACTTATTTTGACTTACCTTCTAATTTTATTATAAAAAATCACTACTCAGAACAGGAACAATGACACAGTGACTTTATTTAATCTACTTCAACTACTGATCACCAGATATGCAAAGCTAAAAACAGACACATAAATAACATAAAATAGTAATTGAAAGATTAATTGCACTTTAAATGTAGAATTCAGACACGTGTTACATGAGAAGCCGGTTTGGTTACAAATAATTATGTCACATGAAGGGCACTGATGCCACAATTTGCATTGATTTTGCAATACACTACAGTCCACTCATACAGAACCCATTATCATGCAAACATGCAACGTGATTGGTTATCAAATAATACAGAATTAATGCATGTACAGTTTTAGAAGAAATTAGTACGTCAAAAGTGAGTTCGTTGTCTTGTGGTTAAGACCGATGGCTACAGTGCTGAAGGTCCTGAGTTAGATTCTCACTTGGGGTGCTAAAAATATCAGTACATCAGAAGGGTAATTTTCACCCTCTCACACACATCTCTGCGGGAGATTTTGCGGGATTGTTGAAAACTTGCATATTCATCACTATCTGATTTTGTGGTTTTAACAATCCAGACAGACAAATAGCAATAAGGTGTTTAGGAAAACATGACCTAAAACCTCCTGCATATAAGACAAAAAACATGGGAACTCATACTGAATGGTCAAATGTGTTGAATATGAAAATTGCAGTTGAGATGGTAAAATCACAAATCAGCCGTTAATGTAAATGGACTAAAAGTATGACTTTTGCGCAAATTTAAAGGGAAATGACAGGGAAGGGGCAAATTAGCGTTCAAGGGGAGCAAATGCTGTTTGAATTAGTAACGGGTTTTAAATGTAGAAGGAAAGTGGAGTCATCTTTTTAGACTCAAGTATGTAGACTTACCTTCTAATTCTATAAAAAAAACCACACAACTCAGAACTATATCTAATCCACTTGGACTACTGATATGCAAACCTAAAAACAAAAAGAAATATATCATAAAATAGTGATTGAAAGATTCATAACACTTTAAAAGGATAATTCAGACACGTATTACATGTTTGTTTACAAATAATAATGTCACGTGATCGCGCACTGACCTCGCATGTTGCATCCCCCTTACAATTCACTAACACATAACCATTTTCATGCAAACATGCAACGTGAATGTGATTGGTTATCAAATAATACAAAATAATGCATGAACCGTTGAAGAAGAAATTATTTCATCAAATAGATGCGATTTTCCCTTTCGACACGAATCAATGGGTCGAGTTGACATTTCTGTCTTCGGAGATAGTATTGAGATAAATGGGATAAAACGGACCGTCAAAAAGGTCTAGAGAAGCACATTAGTAGAACCTGAACATTAATAAGTAATACTTACCAAAATTTCTCTAATTGATAAACTATATAACTGAAATTTCACAAAAATACCGCTAAATAATTTTGTTGATGGTGATGAAAACTGGTTAAATTGGCGCGTAAAAATATTCTTACTTTTATTGCTTCACGTAAAAAAAATGTATAGAATTGAATTCGACTACAGTTCAGCATAAAAAAACGTGAATATGCAAAAGCCTGGTAATATGTTGATGATAAAGTGTGTATAAATTTTCGTAAACGAGGTTACCCGTATACTTCACCAAGAATTACATTTGAGCGCAAAGATCTGTATGTGTGATTCGGTTTATGTAACATCGTAGAACAATCGGAACTACTCGGCCTTTCTGGTGTACTGCATAGCGAGAATGGCCGAGTAGTTACGATTGATCGTAGAACTCAAGGTCAAGGTACAACATGTTTATATTAACGGATTTTTTTGCGTTGCTATTAAATCATTGAGGCCACGTGATTGAAGCCATCTATTTTTATTGCGGGTTCCACATATTTAAATCGGAATTATAGAAAAAATGGAATGTTGTGAGCAGAATCAAAACAGAAATGATGAACACTGCAACATTTCCAGCAAAATATAAATAGGATGGAGGATCTGTGTATTCACATTATTTGTAAAACTCGCCTTATTCCTGTGAAGCGTGTGCTTTACATCGAGGCTTATTATGCTAATCATCGACGCCACGGTACTTCAACCAATCAGACAATGTTTATTTTGGGCATTCGATCTTTTTTAACTCAGATTTTGGAATATTTTAATCGAAATCATAGAAAAATGGAATGTTGTTAGTACATATAAAATAGAAAATGATGAATACTTTTAGCTAAAGATAATTTGGATGGGGGTTCTGTGTATTCACATTATTTGCACAACTCTCCTTACTGATGCCATATTTTGGAATTTCCGTGACCTAAATGGTTCGCGAAAATTAATATTTTTATATATAGTATAGTAATCATAGATTCCATTGTACAATGTACATGTATGTGCGTATCTATGTGTATACAAATAAATCCACACCTGGCCATGGTGATTTATTTGATAATCGCTTTTTTACAAAATTTTAATCTTGACGTTATATAAAATGACTAGACAATTCCCTTTTTCATTTTGGGTTATTTATAGAAAAAAGTATAAGTGAAATAGTAATATGGATGAATTTATTTTCTCTTTCATAAACTTATAAGATATGAAAGATAGAATAAATACTTTCAAATAAACATGTTTAACCCAACCGCATTTTTGCGCCTGTCCCAAGTCAGGAGCCTCTGGCCTTTGTTAGTCTTGTATTATTTTTAATTTTAGTTTCTTGTGTACAATTTGGAGTTTAGTATGGCGTTCATTATCACTGAACTAGTATCTATATTTGTTTAGGGGCCAGCTGAAGGACGCCTCCGGGTGCGAGAATTTTTCACTGCATTGAAGACCTGTTGGTGACCTTCTACTGTTGTCTGTTCTTCTATGGTCGGGTTGTTGTCTCTTTGACACATTCCCAATTTCCATTCTCAATTTTATTTTAGATTACGATTGTACTGATTATATTCATCGAGCAAATTTTGTAATGCCTTAGATAGAGCAATTAAAATAAGTGCCAGTGTTAACTATGTAGTTAGATTGTGCATCATTGGTACTAAATAATGAGCTTGTGATTACTAATATAATGAAACTATATATATATACATATGCAAATATACACTGTTGTTTTGTGTTACATATATTACACCAAATTCGGTATAAGTAAGGGAAACTCACCAAAGTATACCACAGCACAAAAAGCAACATAACAAACACATTGGCCAAATCAATAATGTTGATTCTTTTATTTTCGTGCGTCCCATGTTTGTGGTTTCAGGAAATCTAGCATTCTCGTGAATATAAGATTCCATTGTATATGGAAAAATATATATATTTGAAAATTTTAATTCGTGTTTCCCTGAAGGAACAAAAAACTACGAAAATTGGTACCCGACGAATAATTACGAATCTACAGTATTAGAAAGCATAATTCATACTCGATTGAAAATATAGGATGTAGCTGTTTAAAAAAAATTCTCGTCTATGACTTCCTAATGACACATTTGAAGATTTTTATTTATAGTGGACTTTGGTGTTGATTGTCACTTTTTAATAAATTGACAACTTTCATTTTACAATCAATTGGGATACTTCGTACTTTGCTTGATGTTAAGTATAAACCTCAGTTTGTAGTCGAAGGCCATAATAATACATGTGAATGGTTTTGGTTTTTTTATGATACGTTGTTCTTATGTTGCGTCGATAGAAAAAGTCAGCTTGGCATTTTTTTCAAATAATTGAAAACGTGATTCTTTGTGCCTAACTTGTATGCATTTCGAAGCGTATTTTGGGCTTTTTATAATAATATTACTGGCGTATTCCTTCCTTTTAATAATTGAATAATTATTTTTCTTTCATGTAATATGATAACTTTAGCCATACGTTTACAAATACACATCATGATGTTCGTGAAGATATATCAAATTGGAGACCAATGGAATTCATTTTTTGATTTGAATACTTGTGTTCTTATTCTACGAAACTATTTAAAATAGCAATCAAAGTGCAAAAGGTATACCTGATCATACATTGGCGATTTCACATATTTAAACATGTGTCAAAGAAGTTAGCGACCATAGACTGCCTCTTTCAATCTAGAACTTTTTCAAAATGTGAAATGTGAATCGTATTTGCGCTGATAGACACACTGTCATGTTTTTGTTTTGTAAACCCCTAAAAATCCCTAGATAAATCAAAACATTGATTATTATCAATATTAATCGTATCATGTACAGATACTGAGAACTAAAGAGTCATATAATAAAGCAATTGTTGACTTTTGTTTTAGGTTATTGCTTTGTTTTTTCGTTCCATCTTGTGTTTCAATCAAATACTTACTTGTAATAAAATTGGCAAAATAGACAAAACAGGTTTCTGTACTCCAGTTATTATATATGAAATATCTCAGATAATGATCTGTTAACTCATCAGATAAAACTAAACAAATTAGCCTTGTATCTCCAGTTCGCGACTAACAACTGATTATTTAAACCACTATAATGAATTGACATAGGATCTCTTAGACCATCAATAACTGTCAATATTTCTCTATGGTGTTTTTCATCAGGGGAGATAACTACAACGTTCTACACATGACCATAAATCGCTACATCAATACCCTGAGGATAATTCAGAACGCTTTCATTTGTGAATATCCATTGCAGTTTACCTTGTAGATTATAACACGTAACTGTGTATGTTTCAGTATTTGTATGATATATTTTGTCCTTAAATGTTGCAATGTAACAGGATTCGGGCATTTGGTCTCGAACTATGTTACTTTTAGACTCGTCTTGCAGATCGATCATTCCAATACAATGTACCTTTGTCTCCACCAGAATAAACCAATCGACTATCTTTCAATGCTATGCCATAACTGGACGAATCAAGAGAAATTGTTTTCTTGATTTTTGTCCTCTCCAAATCTAGGATGCAAATACATTGTTTCTCTGATGAACCAGATGTAACAGCCAATGTATTGTCCTCATTGATGAATACTATATCAAATGGGTTAACACGCAACTTCACCTCGAAGTCTTTTAATCCTTTATCCTTGAATACGTTTACTGTCTGTTTATTGTAGAAAGTAAACGCCATTCTACCATCCAACAGCATGCAACATCCGTATATGTGTTCTCCGTGAATGTCAATTGTCTTGTGTAAAGTTGGCTTTATATGTTTAATAGATATTGGTTGTATCATCATTTGGGCTTGTTAAGCCTTTTTCTTGATCAGAACAATATCGTAAGGTTTAACTCCAATGTGCACTTCTCCAGTTGTTTTTACATCGGACATGATTTTCTGGAAAGCTGTGTTGATCTTATATGAAAGAAAAACTTGTTCCTCGCTTTCTACGAGCGATTGCAGTAATTTGTCTTCGATTAACCTGTGTGTCAGTGAACTTTGCACTACCCGGTATTAAATATTAATAACATATATATAACGGTAACAACAATTTTAGCTAAGGACACATTCCCGGACTCTAAATAACTTTCAACGTAAAATCCTAGATTCCGTTATTTTCAAGTCGCGAACTTCATCGTTTAATGACTTAAAAATATATAAGAATATAGGCAATAATTATCTACTTAAAAATATTAACCTTATTTAAATTCTTTAACCAATATTTAAACCAATTTCTTAAAAAGATGAGGAACTCAAAGTTTTACGTCCGAGTTCTGGGCAATCTAAAGTTTGCTTACCGTTTTGTTTTTCTTCCGTTGATTGACGACGTAATCACGACCCATTTCTCGTTATGCAAATCATTTCGCGGAAGTAATAGCCGTGAAGACAAAGTGAAATAATAACCTTATTTACGTTTCATCATAAGATATTACCTTATTATACAATTCAGAAATAATCATATACAACCTTATATTGAACACATACATCTTAATAATAAAAAGTCAAGAGATTAATCTTTTCAAAGAACGATAACTCAAACGCAAGAGTTCAAGATGTAGATTGGCGGAATTTTAGACACGAACATGAAACTATTAATTTAGTTATAAAAATCCCTTTTAAAGTAAGTTTCAAGAATACACATAAGTTCCACTTTATTTCATTTATCATATCAGTTAAAGAGAACCCGATAAAACTAGTTCAATTTATTACTATTATGTTAATTCCCAATAAATCACTGTTGGTAAGCGGATGGTCGTAACTAAAAGTTACGACCATCTGAATATGGGAGACAACTCTAGGGATAAGTTTTCTTTTCCGATTTTCGTGCAGTAAAAGGTTCATTTGAGTCAAACCGCTTGTGTCATATACACATATCGTGAGTGCGTTGTTATTGAAACCAAATTTGACGCATAAAATCATTCCAATTTTCGTAAAATAGTCATTCAAAAATTCGAGCATGATGGTCGTAACTCTAACTTGTGATGGTCGTAATTTCAACTATAGTATTTTGGATGATGGTCGTAACCGACAAAAGATGGTCGTAACTTTGAAAGATGACCGTAACTCAAGTATTTAGACGAACTTTTATCAAACTATTTTAAAAGTACTGTGCACATGCATAACCATGTCAATAAACTCAGTTGTTATATAAACTTTACTACAAAAAATATTATTTCATTTGTTACTCTGATAATGGTATGCAGAAATTAAGTTAAAGAATTATCAAACATACATTTTTTATATGTTCCAAACGACCATCATTTAGGAGAAACATTGAAAACTAATCAACTCGCATTAAACCAAATAGTATGTTAGGGTTGAGTATTAATATATTTTTTACTGTACGTTAAGGCTTAAAATTGTTGCTTTCAAATTTTTTTTATTTACTACTTTTTATTACCTGCAATCATGTCGGCAGATGAAATTATTGAACGTACAATTTTGAACAATCTTCTTTAATTTTTAATCAGCTATTGCAGTTTTTATAAACTATTGGTTTTCAAATATTCGGCTTTTGGTGAATCATGATTAATGAAAATCCACAAATGCCTGGTGTTTTTAACGTGTTGTCTTTATTTTTTTATCGATTGCATGACGATCTTGCGATATATCATTGATATTTGTTCTAAGTATTGGTTTAGAATAAAAAAAAACTTAATCCATGGTGTCGCAATGAACATTGTGTTAACCTAGAAAGTATGAATAAGGTTGGTATATATTTTACAATGCTACACGCGTTGAATTTAAGAGTACTTAGATCAAATATTAGTAGTTTGTAGACAGGCTTGTAGCCAGGATAATATTACAAGGTAGAAAAAAATGTACTGCGGCAAATATTACATACATATGCAGGTATATATTTTACAATGCTGCACGCTTTGAATTTAAGAATAAGATCCAATATTAGTAGTTTATAGCCAGCCTTGTAGCTAGGATAATATTACAAGGTAGAACTAAATGTACTGCGGCAACTATCACATACATATGCAGGTTGAAAATAATGTTTATGTAATATGTTTATATTGTATGAATGTACTCAGATTTAAAAGACCAGCACGCTGAGTTGAAGCATAAAGTTCTATCTTTTAAATATTATCCTGGCTACAAGCTATGTATGAATACTGTTTGCTGAAATTCAAAAAAATACATTATCATCAGCATATAGTAAACAATGTAAATTGCTAACCCCTTTGATATTCTTTAGAAAGAAGATTAAGGATTCATACTGTGAAGGATTTTTTTTACTCGTGTAGTAATTTTGACTCTAAATATGGCTCCTCTAGTAGTGGAAAGATGATTCCAAATTGCCAAGTCTGTGCCAGTATCTGATCATAGACTTTGCAATGTCAAAATACAGAGTGAATCTACCGAGTTAAGAAAGATTGGCAAAATGTGTTGCTCTTTTGGTAACACCAAGTAAATGTTTACAAAATTCAATGCGTAGTCTTTCTGAAAGAATCTTAGGATAAGCCTGATCTACATTTGTAATCATAGATTTTTTTTTTTTTTGAAAGGGTTGAAATATCCCCAAATTTTAGTACTATATAAGAGAATACATGTAGGTTTTATTGTATGCTCAAAAACATGAAGGCTGTTTTTTAAACTTGGATTCAGTGACAGAATGTTCTTGTGTAGCTTATAGTAGGCTTTTAACGCCTTATTCTCTCTGAGCGAAGGAAAAAAATTCAGATGCACTAAAAGTTATTCCTTAATATTTACAATGTTGAGCACAATCAATAAGTCTGTTATTAAAATAAAAATCATGTTTGATATGTCTGCCTGTCTTGTTAAATACAAGCACCTTGGTTTTAATGGGATTCATTTTTAAACACCGATCTTAATCCATCAAGTTTACTTTGAAGTCCTTTTGCTGAAGTTGAAAAAATGGCAATATCATCAGCATATATATAGTAAAGAATAGACTGGTCGTGAATAAACAACAGCTTGATCAGGGGAACTTTTAATACAATCAGGAAGTTCATTTATACAAATTTTAAACAAATTTGGACTCAAATGTCTCCCTGTTTTACTCCAACTTTAGTTCTAGAGAGAGATCTTACCATACTCTTTAACTATATTCAATAGCTTAAGTTTTATCCCTGGGAGAATGACAGTATCAAAAGCCTTCTGGAAATCAACAAAGCAAGCAAACACTCTACCTTCTTTTGTATTACAATACTTATTAATAATAGTTTTTAGAATGAACTTATGGTCAGCTGGTCGTGTTTTTTTTTTTTGGTAAACCCAATTTGGCTATCATCAATGATATGATATTTATATAAGAATTTACAAAGACGTGTATCTTATTAAAAAAGCTTCCCCAATGAATCAGTAATTGTAATTCCTCGATGGTTATTAAGACCGGATGCATCATTCCCTTTATGAATTTGGAATAAAGAAAACCTGTGGTCCAGGGTTCATGGTATTTTCCATAAGAAAGACAAAGATGTATAGCGGATAGCATGGTACCAATAGGCGTATTCAGAACTTTCTAAAACCACGGGTAATAATTATACCTGAACTTCGAAATTGCACCTTATAATCAGCTTGACTATATATACCAAATGACAATACGACTTCTCAAAATCCAGGCTAAGAATAAGATGTACTGTGGATTCATTTATTTTCGTGGGTACCAATTTTCGTGGTTTGAGGAAAACTTGCATATTCGTAGGTGTTTAATTTCGTGGTTTTGACAAAGTATGCATATATTCCTTTAGAAAATTTGCAATTCGTTGAATATTTAAATTCGTGGTTTCCCGGTACCCACGAAATCCACGAAAATTGGTATCCAACGAATAATGATGAATCCACAGTATGTTCTTTAATTCGATTACGGACCTGCGAATTCGCGGATATGGTCTTGTCTCGATAACGACCCCATACAATTATTTTGATTCCTTACTGATGCTATCTCGACTTAAAGTATCAATTTTAAATTGTAGATTTTTCTTTTAAATTCCACCTTGTAAGTACATACTAGTTTTTAAAAAGTTTATCTTTTCAATACATGGAAAATATAAAGAAAATAAATCAGGATACTGTTATTTCATGTGATGTCAAATTTGTTAAAAGCGCCTTTTCTTAATTCGTAAATAAGAATCATCGGATCATAACCAGAGCTGTGTTTTAAAATGAATTCTCCACTTTTGAGAAATTTATATTGTTATTAAACTTAACCGCTTATAGGTTGCAATTTGTAAATACAGCTGTTTCTCAAAACACGCCTCTTTGGAGGCGTATTCAGAACTTTCTAAAACCACGGGTAATAATTATACCTGAACTTCGAAATTGCACCTTATAATCAGCTTGACTATATATACCAAATGACAATACGACTTCTCAAAATCCAGGCTAAGAATAAGATGTACTAGTATGTTCTTTAATTCGATTACGGACCTGCGAATTCGCGGATATGGTCTTGTCTCGATAACGACCCCATACAATTATTTTGATTCCTTACTGATGCTATCTCGACTTAAAGTATCAATTTTAAATTGTAGATTTTTCTTTTAAATTCCACCTTGTAAGTACATACTAGTTTTTAAAAAGTTTATCTTTTCAATACATGGAAAATATAAAGAAAATAAATCAGGATACTGTTATTTCATGTGATGTCAAATTTGTTAAAAGCGCCTTTTCTTAATTCGTAAATAAGAATCATCGAATCATAACCAGAGCTGTGTTTTAAAATGAATTCTCCACTTTTGAGAAATTTATATTGTTATTAAACTTAACCGCTTATAGGTTGCAATTTGTAAATACAGCTGTTTCTCAAAACACGCCTCTTTTGGGGAGTAATTGAATATTCATAGAAAATTCATTTTGTTTACATACTGGTTCCCAGTTATGCTCTCTGTGTTCCATATCGCAGAGACAGAACTTGGGAATGTTACCAGTAAATAAACACGTGCATATTGTTTACATTGAAATCTGTGGTAACCTTTCATTCGAGGTAGGAAAATTAGTGTAAGTTTAAACTCTGAGAAGTTCAGGGCATATAAACGTTGAAAATATGCCGCACAGCCCTATATTTTGACCTTTGAAAAAAATTGTGGTGCATATGAACTTTCAATTCTAGGATAAGATTTTTTTCAAAACTTCATAGTAAAAGTGGTACAGTTTTAGCCGTAAAAGGAGTTCCTATGGGAAATTGCATTGTCAATATTTACAGAAATGCAACCTATAATTAGTTGCCTCTTGGTGAATGGTCGATTTTATACATTATATTTTAAGTAACAGTGACTGGTCATATCATTTTGTATTGGATTTTTTTTCGATTCATTTCAATTTTCTTTCCTTTCGCACTTTACAGGTATCCCTCTCTTCATCCCTTTTTGTTTATATCATTTAGTGAAATCAACTTCACAAATATATTATATAATATATTCATATAACAAAAGACACATTTAAAACTCTTGACTTGTCTTATTCTGTCCTATTTAATAAAGAGTTACGACCATCACAATTTTAAGTTACGACCATCCTGAACATTTTTGTTTTTTTAGTTACGACCATCATGCTCGGATTATTAAATGATCATTTTACGAAAATTGGAATGTTTTTATGTATCAAATTTTGTTTCAATATCAACGCACTGACGATTAGTATGTATGAGACAAGCGGTTTGACTGAAACATTTTTTTTACTGCACGGAAATCGGAAAAGAAAAAATTATCCCTAGAGTTGTCTCCCATCTTCAGATGGTCGTAACTTTAAGTTACGACCATCCGATTACCACCAGTGAATAAATGAAAAGGCTCGCGTTAATTTTACAACAATACGACTAATAACATTAATGTCAAATACTTATATGACTAAAACTATCAGTTGTTATCTTATAGTTGTTATTTCCTTTCAATAATCGTCCTTATCATGCATGAAATATTTGCTACTGGACGTTAAGTTGACATCAATCAATTGTTCAATCATCCTTATGACATGTGAAGTCTGTATAAGGGCATGTTTTACTAATGTGTACTGATGCATAATTTTTTTGAATGAAACCAATTTTAAAGTATATTTTAAGAAAAATGTGTGTGGCCAACACGTCTATTGTATTATGAGGGGGGAATAATTGTGAGAAATCCATCATATACATACACAGAATTACGGGAAGTCCTATGAATTTAACACACTCTTAAAATGTTTCATGAAGTAACATCATAAAATTTAAGATGATTTCGGCAATATTTGTATGAGATGTTTATGTTGAACGAAAGCAGAGATAGGTAAAAATTTGTACAATGTTTTTGATAAATATTTTAACGTATGTTTAATGCAAATAAATTTGAATGTGCACCAAAAGAAATGGGTTTTTTTCTTTATGTTGTTAGGAATATATAAAAACTCCTGTCGGTCTGTATTTTGTGTTAGATGGTAATATGCGTTGTATCGACCTGATAGGTTAAGCCCCTTGCAACTAATCTTTATAGGTTGTTCTTATTTATGCTGCAAAACCACTGTCCAAGGTTATGTGATGGTTGAGCACTCACAATCATGATTAACCCCGCCACATTTTAGGTGACTGCCTAAAGTCAGGAGCCTGTATTTCAGTGTTTGTCGTTTGTTCGAATTTATGTCTGTCATATTTGTTTTTCGTAAATTGTAATGTTATAAATAAGACCGTTAGTTTGTTTTCTGAATTGAACTGTTTCATATTTTTTCATCTCGGAGTCTTTGATAGCCGACTATACAGTAGATGTTTTCTCATTGTTGAAGGACATACGGTTGCCTATGATTGCTTACATCTACTCCATTTTAATTTTAGTGGATAGTTGTCATATTGGCAATCCTACATGTACCACATCTCCTTATTTTTATACATTTTTTTTTAAAGATTTTCAAGAAATTGATATTTTTTTTAATTTTTTATAGCTATTTAAAGCATCATTGGGTATACCTGGCGATATTTGATAGCTTATCGAATGGTTAAGTGGACGTAGGACCTTTGTTTTATATGTCATTTTGAGTAATTAGCACTATTGATACATGTATTAATATATAAAAAAAAAATCTTGATAATTGCGTTTACTTCTGCTCTGCAATCCCAATCATTTATCTAAACAGTGAAGAAATTTACCTTATCAAGTTGATAAATAAAAGAATCCATTCTAATGTATCTAATGAACTTTTTATTAAAAGAAATATAATTTATACCGTCTTACTATTGTTATCTTGTCGATCATGTTACACCGAAGGTTCTCTCCTAACAATTTCCCGTAATACTAGATGGAGAACTGCACATTGTGGAAGTAAAACTTAGTATATGAATATGAATTTTAATACTAAGTTTTATATATAATCTTTGAATAACAACCAACAACAACTAATGTATATAAATTATATTATGATAACCAAAGGATACATTTTTATAAAACAAACAATAATTATCAGTCCCCGAGGGTATCATCAGCTCAGTAGTCAGTGCTTCGGTACTGAAATGATTAAACAAACTTTACTAAAATTGTCCGTTTATAAATTTTGAAATTATTATGAAACTAAGGTTACAACTCCTTCAGGCAAAGTTGGCTTTAGATGAATTTGGCTATTTATTTTAGGTATTTTTAACATATAGCTCTTCAACGATTTTCGGTACTTATACATCTTCGGATTTCAAATGTTTGGCTTTGAGCGTTCCTGATGAAGGTAAATCCAGAAAAGCGCTTCGGACGCAATAAATTATTAAACGTGTTATTTTATATTTTTAAAAAGCACAACAAACGATCTGTGTATTAGTATAAGATCTGTGAGCTTTCTACTTTTGTGTTTCAAACGACTTTAATTGAAACGAATCTTTAAATCATAGTCGAGATATTTAATTGTCATCCACTTCTCTTTTATGCTGTCGCAATTTAAAGTATCCTTTTTAATGACTGCATGCTGTACCATAATGTATGTTTTAACAAAGCCAAATACGAAAGAGGATATAAATTGAAGAACGGCATTAAAAAA
This sequence comes from Mytilus edulis, assembly GCF_963676685.1. NCBI lineage: Eukaryota > Metazoa > Mollusca > Bivalvia > Mytilida > Mytilidae > Mytilus > Mytilus edulis. Next base: position 66,693,566 of record NC_092344.1, on the reverse strand, counting down.
ACAACAAAATAAAAGATAATTTCTTGTTATCAAAAGATAACGTCTTGTTCAAAGGAAAACCATATCCTGATACAAAACATCTTTCCAAATGCAAGTGTTCTCTAGATAATTTTATATATTAATAGACGCTAATCGTTTTTCGAGGTTGAATGTACTTTACCTATTTCGGCTAAAATCAGGGATACTCATCGAAGGATATCATAATTAAGTAAAATAAATTATTTTACATCCACCTTGGCCTTCTATAAATATGTAAAAAACGCCAATCAATATTTTTCGATTGAAAAATGTGCCAGTCTCATACGTTTTCTTCTACACGTCATGATTTCTATAAAACTATCTCAAATTAGAGATCAATGAAATTATTTCTTTTTCGTTTGGAAACTAACATAGTTGTTCATATTTTATGAAACTAATTGAAATAACAATAGAAATACAAAAAGGTATGCTTGGATATCTGCATATATACTGTAACTATATTTAAAAGACGTTTGTGGACATGGAATGATCTTTCCAATCTAGAACTTTTTCATAGTCTCAAAACTGAACTCCGCTGATGCCGACAATGTCATATTTATTTTTGTATACTTAAGTTGTCTCATTGGCAATCATACCACATCTTCTTTTTAACATTTAGTGCCATTTTAAACATAAATAAATCAAAACAGTCATATGTATTTTTATTTTAGATCAGTGATCTAATAATTATATATCAAACATTACAAAGAATGATCCAACGAGAGAGTAGTAGCTGTAAACTTTTCAAATACAATCAAACAATTTAGCCTTTTTTATTGTAATTCGCGACTAACAACTGATTCTTCGAATCACTATAATGGAGTGAAATAGGATCGCAAAGACCATCACTTGATGTCAATATTTCTCTATAGTGTTTTTCGTCAAGGGAGATAACTCCAACGTTGTGTGACTCGCTCCCCACCACTTACACATTACCACTATTATCTACATCAATACCTTGAGGATAATTCAGAACACTTTTATTTTTGAATGGCCATTGCAGTTTACCTTGTAGATTATAACACGTAACTGTGTTTGTTTTAGTGTTTGTATGATATACTTTTTCCCTTTAAGTTGCTATGTAAGAGTCACTGGGCATTTTGTATTGAACTATAGTAGAAAGTAAACGCCATTCTACCATCCAACATCATGCAACATCCGTATATGTGTTCTCCGTGAGTGTCAATTGTCTGTTTAAACGTTAGCTTTATATTCTCAATGGACCGTGATTGTATCATCAGTTGGGCTTGTTTTGGCTTTTTCTTGATCAGAACAATATCGTAAGGTTTAGCTTCAATATGTACTTCTCCAAAACTTTTGATATCGGACACGATATTTTGGATGGAGGTGTTAATCTGATATGAAAGAGAAAATTGCCCGTCGCTTTCTACAATGGAGTGCAGAAATGTATCTTTGCTATTAACCTTTTCGTCTATCTGCTTCATTGAAAGAAACATCTGAAGGTCCGTTGCATGTTGCTTGATGTTCGAAATGTTTCTCTGGCATTCTGTTATTTCTTTTTCTTTGCTTTTTAAGGATGACAATAATTGACAATTTTCGAGGGTTTTTTTTTCTTCCTCGTAGAGTTTTTTTCATAAAATTGTCTTGTAGTTTGTCAAGATGGTTGTTGATTTTTATTCTGGTCTTCTTTATTTCTTTTTCTATTATCATTATCTTTTCTTTCAAAGTCGACCGATTGTCCTGTTTATCTACAAGTACCCGACCACGTCCACTTGTATTTGTAGTATTTATATTTTTATCCATCTGATGAGTTAAGCCTCTTTCAACTGATTTTTATAGTTAGTTCTTATGTTGTACTGTTACACCACTGTCCCAGGTTAGGGGAGGTTTGGGATCCCGCTAACATGTTTAACCCCCCCCCCACATTCTGTATGTGTGTGCCTGTCCCAAGTCAGGAGCCTGTAATTCAGTTATTGTCGTTTGTTTATGTGTTATATATTTGTTTTTCATAAATTTTTGTACATAAATTAGGCCGTTAGTTTTCTCGTTTGAATTGTTTTATATTGTCATTTCGGGGCCTTTTGTAGCTCACTGTGCGGTATGGGCTTTGCTCATTGTTGAAGACCGTACGGTGACCTATAGTTGTTAATTTCCGTGTTATTTGGTCTCTTGTGGATAGTTGTCTATTTGGCAAGCATACCACATCTTCTTTTTAATATGTAACATGTATGGTAAATTTATCTTTCATCTTCTAGTGAGTTAACTTCAGTTATTGTTAGAGTGGTGCGTTAACTGAATGATTTTTTAGTTATTTCAATCTCCAATCCCGCCGTTGAAGACTTCTTGTTTGAATAGCATAGAATGGGAGGAGCTTAAACCAGTAATTTAACTTCCATCTCAACAGTTGTTAATGCACAGCCTGGCTCCGCATCCTTTATGTTTCCTTTTTATCACAACGTCCATTGAAACTACACGTTTTTCCAGATTTGAGGGCAAATAAACATGATAGAATAAAAATGTGCATTAACCCGCCATCACCACCCCCCCTTTTTTTTATCTCCAAACCACACCACCTTTTTCAAGAATTTTTGGGAAGACAAATACAACAATTGACCATAGAGTATGAATCCCGACATGTCAACAATTTTTTTAATCTTAAACGTACATTTTTCGGACATACAAATCCAACTGACATCTGCTTCAAGTGTTAATTTTCTTGAAATCAGATATAGTATCACGCCACTATTTGATTGACATATCGAAAAGTGCAGTAAAGTTTTATAGGTCAGGATTTAACCTTTGACATGTGTCATAGCCCATTAATGTTACAAATCATATATAGACACGCCTTTTTCATTAACATATTTAATCCACTCAAAGCTACGCTTTTCGTGAATTAAATAAGTTAATTCATAAAAGGCGTGCTATATAAACAACTTGTCTATTGTTGAAGACCGCATTAAAATGTTATATGTTATGAGTGTCTTTCGGATATGTGTGTCGTTAGGTTAGGCGTGCGTTCCATTAAAAAAAACAAGTTTTAACTTTAACATCAGTTATAATTGGCGTCTTTGTATAAGTATTATGATGCTTGTATTGAAGTTTTCTTAACTATCATATTACATTAACAGCCAGGTCTTGATTTTTAATATCTGAATAATCTATTTTTCTTCAATGTGATATAATGACGAAAGTAAAGCGTGTGCAACTACACGTCAGGGTTTCTACTATCTAACTTTCTGGAATTGGAGATTAATGAAATTTATTATTTCATACGAATACTGTTGTTCCTATTACATGAAACTAATTAGAATATCAATAAAAGTACAAAAAAGTATAGATGTACCTTTGAGATTTCGCATATATAATTATATTTCATATAATATAAACACTTGTTCAAGTTGTTGCTTGTTTCTTAATCCGTTTTTGTGAATGTGTATATAAAATGTACTTGTATAATTCATAATAAAATATTGTTTACACAAATCATATTTCAAAGTAATTTGTAGCCATAGACTGATTTTTTTCAATCTAGAACTTTTTCATAATAAAACAAATGAATTTTGCTGTCATTTTTAGCTCACCTGGCCCAAAGGGCCAAGTGAGCTTTTCTCATCACTTTGCGACCGTCGTCCGTCGTCGTCCGTCGTCTGTAGTCGTCCGTTGTCCGTCGTCCGTCGTCCGTAAACTTTTACAAAAATCTTCTCCTCTGAAACTACTGGGCCAAATTTAACAAGTATCTAGTTTAAAAATTGTGTCCCTTGACTTGCCAAAATAATCAAGATGGCCGCCATTGCTAAAAATAGAACATAGGGGTAAAATGTATACTTTGGCTTATTACTCTGAAACTAAGGCATTTAGAGCAAATCTGACAGGGTAAAATTGTTAATTAGGTCAAGATTAATCTGCCCTGAAATTTTCAGATCAATCAGACAATGGGTTGTTGGGTTGCTGCCCCTGAATTGGTAATTTTAAGGAAATTTTGTCCGTTTTCGGTTATTATCTAAAAAATAATATTATACATGTAGATAGAGATAAACTGTAAGCAGCAATTATGTTCAGCAAAGTAAGATCTACAAATAAGCCAACATGATTAAAATGGTCAGTTGACCCCTTAAGAAGTTGTTGCCCTTAACAGTCATTTTTTCACCAATTTTTCATAAATTTGTGTTATCTTTTACAAAAATCTTCTCCTCTAAAACTACTGGACCAAATTTAACGAAACTTAGCCAAAATCATAATTAGGGTATTTAGTTTAAAAATGTGTGCGGTGACCCGGCCAACCAACCAAGATGGCCGCCATGGCTAAAACTAGAACATAGGGGTAAAATGTAGATTTTGGCCTATAACTCTGAAACCAAAGCATTTAGAGCAAATCTGTCGGGGTTAAATTGTTTATTAGGTCAAGATCTGTCTGCCCTGAAATTTTCAGATGCATCAGACAATGGGTTGTTGGGTTGCTGCCCCTGATTTGGTAATTTTAAGGAAAGTTTTGGCGTTTTCGGTTGTTATCTTGAAAATTATAATAGATAGAGATAAACTTTAAACAGCAATTATGTTCATCAAAGTAAGATCTACAAATAAGTCAACATGATCAAAATGATCAATTGACCCCTTAAGGAGTTATTGCCCTTAATAGTATTTTTTTACCAATTTTTCATAAATTTTTGTTATCTTTTACAAAAATCTTCTATGAAACCACTGGACAAATTTAACGAAACTTAGCCAAAATCATAATTAGGGTATCTAGTTTAAAAACTGTGTGCGGTGACACGGCCAACCAACAAAGATGGCCGCCATGGCTAAAAATAGAACATAGGGGTAAAATGTAGATTTTTACTTATAACTCTGAAACCAAAGCATTTAAAGCAAATCTTACAAGGGGTTAACTTGCAATTGTTTATCTAGTAAATATCTATCTGCCCTGAAATTTTCAGATGAATTGGACAACTGGTTGTTGGGTTGCTGCCCCCAATTGGTAATTTTTAAAGAAATTTAGCCGTTTTTGGTTATTATCCTGAATACTATTACAGCAATAATGTTCAGCAAATTAAGATCTACAAATAAGTCAACATTAACAAAATGGTCAGTTGACCCCTTAAGGAGTTATTGCCCTTTATAGTCATTTTTTAACATTTTTCATTAATTTGGTAAATTTTGGTAAGTTTTTACAAAGTTTTTTCCTCTGTAACTAAAGGGCCAAGTTCATTACAGATAGAGAAAATAGAAAGTAACAAAAATGATCAGTAAAGTATGATCTACAAACACATCACCATCACCAAAACACTATTTTGTGATGAATCCATCTGTTTCTTTTGTTTAATATGCACATAAACCAAGGTGAGCGACACAGGCTCTTAAGAGCCTCTAGTTATATTTGTAATCTGTGCTGAAATTTCTTACAATAATAAATCAAAACAATCATGTACATTTTATTTTAGAATAATAAGTGTTTCTGGACAAATAAGAGGTTTTATTGTGGATTTTTGCTTTGCTTATTCAATCAATTGAGTGCCTACTTATATATAAAACATCTAAAAAAAAAAAGAGAGAGAGAGAGAGAGAGAGAACGAGAGTATTAATGTAACGTTTCAAATAAAACTAAACAAATGAGCCCTGTTTTTCCAGTTCGCGACCAGCAACTGATTCTTTGTGCAACTATAAAGAAGAGAGATAGGATATTGTAGACCATCACTTGCTGTCAGTACTTCTCTATGACGTTTTCCGTCAGGGGTGATAACTACTACGTTGTGTGAATCGCTCCCCGCCACGTACACATTACCATCATTATCTACATCAATACCCCTAGGATTCTTCAGAACGCTTTCATTTTGGAATGTCCACTGCAGTTGACCTTTTAGATTATAACACGTAACTGTGTTTGTTCCTTTATTAGTATGATAAACTTTGTCCTTAAAAGTTGCAATGTAACAGTTATCAGCCATTAGGTCTCGAACAATGTCACTCGTAAACTCGTCGTACAGATTGATCGTTCGTATTCCTTTGTTTCCAACGTAATAAATCAATCGATTATCTTTCAGTGCTATGCCATAACTGTAAGAATCAAGTGAAATTGTTTTCTTGATTTGTTTCCTCTCCACGTCTATAATGGTAATACACTTTGATGCACCAGATGTAACAGCTAATGTATTGTCCTCACTTATGTATACTATATCACACGGGAAAATGGGCAACACCACCTCAAAGTCTTGTAATCCTTTGTCGCTGAATACGTTTACTGTCTGTTTAAAGTAGAAAGTAAACGCCATTCTACCATCAAGCAGCATGCAACATCCGTATATGAATTCTCCTTGAATGTTAATTGTCTCATGTAACATTAGTTTCAAATTTTCAATGGATCTTGATTGTATCATCATTTGGGCTTGTTGTGCCTTTTTCTCGATTAGAACAATATCGTACGGTTTTGCTTCAATATGCACTTCTCCAAAACTTTTTATATCGGACATGATATTTTTGATAGAGGCGTTGATCTTAAATGAAAGAGATAGTTGCCCCTCGTTTGCTACAAGCGAGTGTAGGAATTTATCTTTGCTATTTACGTCTTTTTCTATCTGCTTCATTGAAAGAAACAACTGAAGGTCCGTCGCATGTTGCTTGATGTTCGAAACATTTCTCTGGTATTCTGCTATTTCTTTTTCCTTTATCTCTAAGGATGAAACTAATTGACAAATTTTCGAGTTATCTTTTTCTTCGACCTCAAAGAGTTGTTTCAGAAAATCTTCTTGTAGTTTGTCGAGATGGTGGTTGATCATTATTCGGGTCTTCTTTATTTCTTTTTCTAATTCCATTCTCTTATCTTTCAAATTCGATCGATTGTCTTGTATATGCTGACGAACTTTTTGTAGATTTTCTGCAACTTCAACTAATGTTTCCTCTATCTCGCACAAGGCATTGGAGGTTTTGACATTATGAATGACGTCATCTAAATTTACGATATCCCGACATTCTGAATGGCTTTCAACTATGCACTTGCTGCAGCAGGGACATTCATGCTTCTTGCAATAAATTTGAAACTTTTCATCGTGTTTGCTACAATACTGAGTAATTTTAAGAACATCGGGTGGTAATTTCTGGTATTCAATAATAGGAATCACTTTATGTCTTCTGGATGCTTTAGACAGACCATGATGTTCCTGGCATTCTGTACAGAGTCCCTCGTCACATTCTGTACACCAGACTATGGATGGTTTTGTGATGTGACGGAGGTCACAAACTCCACAACTTTGAGAGGATGCCGCCATTTAACATACACTACAAAAAAATGCAATCATTAATGATAAGTCATAACAATAGTTGTTTATAAAGTTTAAAATATGTTAAAGACAACAATATCCCACCAATCACGTCATCGATGGCTTCATTTTAAATATCTAATATTCCTAAATTGACATCAATCTTATTTATCTCATTAACACAAGTATTTCATTTCCAGAAAAAAAATATATCATATTAGTTGCAGCTTGTGCAGGAAAATGGCAGTTGTTATCTTATAGGTTGTTTCTATGTATGTTGCATTGTCTTTTGTTTTTTGTTGCACGTCAGTGTTTCTGTTGTTTCGATGGTTCCTCTGCTATTTGACGTGTTTCCTCGGTTTTAGTTTATAACCCGGATTTGTTTTCTCTGATTCGATTGATGACTTTAGAACAGCGGTATACACTTTTATGCGGCCAAGCGAAAGGTAGTGCGACGTAATCAGTCAAACAAACTTTATTAGATTAACTCGTAAAGGAACAATCGTTTTCATTGGCCAATTCAAACCTTCGCCCTCACACCTGCGAAAATAGAACACGCGTACTATAAGTTGAATGGACTGATCAGTATTCACGTAGCCGGTCAAGGTTGTTATAACCACCATCGTCGTATTCACGTACATAATGGTGTTCTTGATAATCCCATAGCAATTCTAGCTTTTCAATGATACGTGTATGTGCATGTAAAATTCATTGAATTTATAATTTTGTGCACTAGTAAAATTTGAAAGTTAAAAATCTTAAGATTTTACATCGAAATATTTAATTCAACTTTCTCCTCTCAGTTGTTTCTGGATTAAGAGACCGACCATTTTATTTTGATGGGAGGGTGGACTTTGATGAAACATTTAGTTCTCTTTGTATTCTCTGGCCTGTCTTTTTATTTTTAGTCTATTTGGTCCTGCTGTTTTAGTTTTTATATGGTTGTCCGGGTGTTTTTTTTTTACATAAATCGTTATTCGGTCTTTTTTGCTAAGTTGCTCATCCTGCCTTTTTATATCTTTTGCAAGTTTTAGGTATTCGACTAAGAATAGTGTGATTTTTTTTGTAATTCAGTTTACTTCAGTTAATTTTGAGAAAAAATCCCGAAATTCTAAGTAAATTCAGAACATGTAACCAACCATACTTTGTTAAGAGAGAAAAAGAGATGGCAAACCATGGCACAGTGGAAAGATATGTACTTTATAAACTCCAGCGATATACTTAATGAATTTTATAAGTTAACTGTTTTGATATTCTCGGTTGAAATTCGAACGTAGATTATATATTTGTAAATATCTAAATAGTGACAGAGAAAACAATCAGTTTTTAAAAGCGTGTTTATTCATTAAATGTATTGATAAAAAAAAGTGGACCCATTCTAGTACATGCATTCAGTCATACTTATTAATAATTTCTTTATATTTCGTTTATCAGTTTATCTTACATGTATGATTTTGTATTTCATTTTAAATACGCATGCATACTTCACGTCACTTTGGCGGATAGTTAACAATGTTATGCATATCACTTTCTTACGGTATTAAATTAAAGGAGAGGTTTTTAGCCAATTTAAATCGAAAACAGTACATTTATATTGTTCCTTATAAGCTACGATAAGAATTTTTTTTTAGTTCCACACATTCAAACGAAAAATCTTCGCCGATGTAACATTTCAATCCTTTTTACACCAAAATGCCTTCACTGAATTCATTTGAATTTCGTGGTGATCATGATAGACAGTAGTACATTAGATACTACGTCTTCATTTACGTGCACAAATGATACGATTATAATTTTTGTTTTTGTTTCTATATTTCGGGGACAATTTGCGCCGTTTATGATACGTAAATTCTTCATCACCATTCCAACGCTTAGCTACTGTGTAACTTTCTGTATCTTCGTTTTATAGCATGAAAACACTAAAAGAGGAATATGAAACCCATTATATCTTTTTGTGTGTGTGTAATTATTGTAATGGATCAGCATTATGAGATCCTTATTATAAGTAACAACGACATTGAAAGAAATTAAAAGTGGTTACTTAATCATGTATAAAAGCGGCACAGGGATTTTATTTTATTCTTAGTATGTTTCATAATGCTGTACATTATGTACACGATAGTTATGTTGCTGCAGTATAATATTTCGACACACAAATTTGAAATTCACAAAACATTTATTTAATTCTTTTGATCAAAGGTTTGTAAACTATACATTGTCAAATCCTTGTTATTACGTTCGTAGTAACATAGTGACGTTACGCACGGTTATGCGTTCGGATTAAAATTACGTTATTATATGATTTTAGAACAGCAACCATTTGCCTATAAAAAAAATAAAATCACCAACATCCATATATCTACAGAAAGGCCCCGACATTTTTTTCTTATTCTGAGTTAATTCTGTAAATTTTTGCACCATACATTTATTTTATTGAACTCACAAATCTTACTTTTGCGTTAAAAATTGCATGTCCTGCGTAACATTTCAGATTAAATTAAATGCAATTCTCTATGTTCCGCTGTAATTTCGCACATGAAATCTGCGAAATTTAGTATATCCGCTTCCTACTAGATTTATATTATAACATCATACCCGTTTTTTGGTATTGGCTGAACTTTGAACCAAGCCTTCAACGAAATATTCAGCAAAGGAACCTGTCTTAATGAGTTTTGAGGAAAGTTTATCAAAATTTCAGTTTTATTATTATCCCTATAAAATAATCAAATCATATTAAAACTATACTCAATAGAAAGTTCAGAAAAAGATAAACATTTTAAAAGTTTCAAATGTAAAACAAATCTTTTTCTTGAAGCAGATTTTTTAAAAATCGAATGTCTAGCCACTATGTCCAAACGTTATTTTTGTCCTTTCCTTAGGTGAAACATGATGTATAAATACTAAATGTGCATTTATAATACAAAACTAACATATTTATAAGATACAAACTATAAGTTCATACAAATGGTTAAATGAGTGTGGTGTTTTCACCAACATTATGACCTTACATTTTTTTTCGGAAAGTATTCCCTATGTCTAGCCATTATGTCTAAGGTGTCATTTTGACGTTTCTGTACAGTGGTGTGGCGTCTTTTATACAAATACACACTATCAACGAACTGTTTAGGCAGTTTTAAAAAATGATGCCGGGAAATGTTCATTCCAAAATGGTCTGCTGAATCAAAATAACACTCAGATTAGAAAAACATACACACATAAGGAATAAACCCTTTATAGATACAGGGGGAAAGGGGAGATGGGCCGAGGGATAATTTGTTATGGACAAAAGTTTTCACGCAAATCTAAAACACCTTTATAGATTAGAAACCGATTAGAATCCGAGTTACAAAGGTCTTATAAATTTTAAACAACTATATAAATACGTATTTTTAAAATTAAACCATCAGTGCTAAAAAGATCGAGAAATAGTCTGAAAACTCGCACAGATATTGAACAAGATGAAGTTCAATCTAAAAAAAATTATTTCATAAAAAGAAATATTGCTGAATTATTATATGACCGATTTTTATGAAATAAATACCATAAATTTGTATGATCAATTTGTCAAAAAAATGTTCAGGCTAAATTTATCTTCTCATGTGTCCCTCCGGAAGCAAGATTTTTTAAAAAGATTGCTATGTATTCTATCCAAAATAAAATTGGAAACATTTGCATTTGTTTTCATCTAATCACAGATCAGAAAATAATAACTATCCTAATACGTAATTAATTGCTTTAAACAAGATAAATTTTGAAACATTTCTTCAGCTTATGGTATTTATTTGATAAAAGTCGATCGAGTAGGTACTCCGCTCTTGATAACAAAATGTCAAAGTTAGTATATGGCGTCAAATTTGTCAATTATACATGTTACGTCTTGCGACGCAATACCGTGCGTTACGTCAGTACATTCCATAGTCAGTCACCTGTGTCAATTCACGTGCAAACTACAAATGTTATTGTATATGAATCTTTCGGCCAATGAAATGAGACGTTACTAGTTGTTTGTTTGTTAACAAAAACTTTAAAAGCCTCCCAAATAAATCAAAATTAATATGGTTAATGTCATCTGAGGATAATGTTATAATTAAACTAGAGGCTCTAAAGAGCCTGTGTCGCTCACCTTGGTCTATGTGAATATTAAACAATGGACACAGATGGATTCATGACAAAAAAGTGTTTTGGTGATGGTGATGTGTTTGTAGATCTTACTTTACTAAACATTCTTGCTGCTTACAATTATCTCTATCTATAACAGTACTTTCTGTGGAAAATGTTATTGAAAATCTTCAAATTTTAAGAAAATTGTTAAAAATTGACTATGAAGGGCAATAACTCCTTAGGGGGTCAATTGGCTATTTTGGTCATAGTGACTTATTTTTAGTTCTTACTTTGCTGTACATTATTGCTGTTTACAGTTTATCTCTATCTATAATAATATTCAAGATAACAAAAAAAACAGCAAAATTTCCTCAAAATTACCAATTCAGGGGCAGCAACCTAACAACCGATTATCCAATTCATCTGAAAATTCCAGGGCAGATAGATCGTGACCTGATAAACAATTTTACTTCCTGTCAAATTTGCTCTTAATGCTTTGGTTTTTGAGTTATAAGCCAAAAACTGCATTTTACCCCCATGTTCTATTTTTAGCTATGGCGGCCATCTTGGTTTGTTGGCCGAGTTACCGGACACATTTTTTTAACTAGATACCCCAATTATGGCTAAGTTTGGTTAAATTTGGCCCAGTAGTTTCAGAGGAGAAGATTTTTCTAAAAGATTACTAAGATCAAGGAGGTTATATTAGAAGGAGAGTGAACACTCTGCTTGATACAAAATTAGCATCCCCAGGATAGCAGTTCGATCAGAGAAAAATGATAAAATTATAAAGAAACCAACATGTTTATCACCACTTGACATGGCCCTCTGATGTACCGGGCTGTTACCGCGAGTAGTTCGGGCTATTAGATAAATCGCATATGTCACGTGATTGTTATCAGTGACTGGGTCATTAAAGTTCAGGTGTATTTTCGGTAACAATGCAGTGTATAGGTGTTTATGATATGTAAAAAGATCGGACGCGCAATTTCAAAATCAATCGTCTGTCTACGGTGAAAAAAGATAAAGAAATGACAAAGTTATGAGGGTTTAAAGGAAAGTTAGTGAGCGATTTTTATTCAACACTACATTGCTTTAAACAAAGATTTTCGCTTCACCTGTCAATTTCTGCTTATGAGAATTGGCAGGTAATAATCAGAAAATATACGAATATGCAAAGTACTATAGTTATGGTGACCGGTAACGACCGGAAGGAATATTTGCAATTGAAACATAGAGAAATTTATCGGGAACAACGTAAAAGTGACTTTCTGTTATGACTGTTGATATTAACATTGACGGCAATGAGACGGATATTCGTTTTATTTCTATTGGTAATAAGTTTAATTTTAACATGAAATTTTAATTTTTAATTACTTAATAAAAAAATATCACAAAAAATTTGATTAACATTTCAATAATTGTATATCCGGTCAGTTTATGACACCTCGGGTGTTTCCGTTCTTACTCGGTATGTAATAAGAACAAAATCTCCCTCTGTGACAGAGTCGATCTCAACTAATTAACACCCACTTACAGAAAAGTCGGTAACATTTTATGTGTAATTATCGTCTTTCGTCCTCTCTCCTTCTAATATAACCTCCTTGCTAAGATTTACGAAAAATGGTTTAAAATTGACTATAAAGGGCAATAACTCCTAAATTGGTCAACTGACCATTTTGGTCATGTTGACTTATTTGTAGATCTTACTTTGCTGTACATTATTGCTGTGTACAGTTTATCTCAATCTATAATAATATTCAAGATAATAACCAAAAACAGCAAAATTTCCTTAAAATTACCATTTCAGGGGCAGTAACCCTACAACGGAATGTCCGATTCATCTGAAAATTTCAGGGCAGATAGATCTTGACCTGATGAACAATTTTACCCCATGTCAGATTTGCTCTAAATGCTTTGGTTTTTGAGTTATAACCCAAAAACTGCTTTTTACCCCTATGTTCTATTTTTAGCCATGGCGGCCATCTTGGTTGGTTGGCCGGGTCACGCCACACATTTTTTAAACTAGATACCCCAATGATGATTGTGGCCAAGTTTGGTTTAATTTGGCCCAGTAGTTTCAGAGGAGAAGATTTTTGTAAAAGTTAACGACGACGGACTACGACGACGACGGACGACGGACGACGGACGCAAAGTGATGGTAAAAGCTCACTTGGCCCTTCGGGCCAGGTGAGCTAAAAAGTAAGTTTATTATTGTGTACTTTATTCAAAGAGAAAAAAATTAATTCTAGATACAGTTTAGTCACCGGTAGTTTGTCCATCTATATTATATTGTAAAACTATATGTATATATATCTTTTCTGCAGAATTTATTTGGTTGAAAAAGACTTCACTTTGTTTAATTGTTAAATAATCAATGTAATCAATATGTAATCACTTATCTGAAATTGAACTTAATTGTACTGCTCAAATTATTGGGCGTCATAATTGACAATAAAAAACTTTGTATTGTATTGTATTGTATTGTTTGTGATACGCCAGAATTTTATCAATGAACTATCACGCTAAAGTTGACTGTATTTCAGTGTACTATAGCTACTGTTGTCTTTAATAAACTGATATAAATCGGTCGTTTTAACTTTTTTTAGCGACAGTGGAAAATTGAAATATATACCTGAATAACATAGTTTTAAATAAGTTAAATATCAAGCTTACTATCTCACTGGAGTAAAGCTGATGACCGTAACTGCATTCACGGTCATCCCAAGATGTCGGATGAAAAATTAGGTCAGTTTCTGTATTGTCTGTTAAAGTGTTTCTATATCATTTTCTTTACAAATCATACATTGAAACGATGTAAATTTATAAAAGAATCACTCGAAAATCACTAATTACTTCCGAGAAATGTGCATGAAACAGGAAATTCGATTTGAAAAAATCGTTAAGATGACCGTAAATACAGAGACATATATACACATGTGTATATATGTCTCTGGTAAATCATAATCAAAATATTTTCAAGATGACCGTAACATAAAACAAGGATGACCGTGATTGGTAAAAAGATGACCGTAACTTGTAAAGGATGACCGTAATTTGTAAAGACTGACTGTAATTTATATAGGACGACCGTAACTTTTATAGGATGACCATCAATTCTAAGAAATATCCGTTTTGTATTCAAAGCTTTTTTGTTGAGTTTGTCGATCTCAATAGGGGCTCGGTTAGCGGATATAAATATGTTTCATAAATTTCTTTTTTTAAACTATAATATAATTGGCCATATTTAGGATTTATAACAATGATAGTAAATTGCATATTTCTCGTAAACAATGAAATATTTATTGATATCGACGTTAAAATTTTAACACAAATTTACAGCGATACGACGAAAATTTGAAGAAACATGAATGTGTCCCTAGTACACGGATGCCTCATCTACACTATCATTTTCTATGTTTAGTGGACTATGAAAATGGGATAAAACTGTAATTTGCCATTAGAATTAAAAAGATCATTCCATAGGAAAAATGTGTACTAAGTTTCAATTTTATTTAACTTGAAGCTGGACAAACGGACAAACAAACAGACGAACGGACGAACGTACGCACAGACCAGAAAAACATAATGCCAATAAATGGAGCATTTAAAACATTAATAATACATATGAATATTTGGTAATCGAGCCCATGTGTATGGGTCCAGAGGAAGCAGATTAAAATCTTAATTTGTCTTGATATATGCAGGCGGAAACACTTTTGAAATAGAACAAAAGAATCGAAGCTCTGTGTTTATCGAGAAAGCGATAAAAGTTAACTGTAATGTTTGATATAGTAACAAAATTTTAAAAAGTTAATAGAAACAAATAAAACGACAATTTTCTTATTTTAAAAACACCATTTGCATAAGTTTTCAATGTATCTATTACATAGTAATGCAAAACAATAAGATATCAAGTCGACGACATGGTTCTTATCGAGGCCTTTTATAGCTGACTATGCGGTATGGGCTTTGCTCATTGTTGAAGGCCTTACGGTTACCTATAGTTGTTAAAGTTTGTGTCATTTTGGTCTTTTCTGGATAGCTGTCTCATTGGCAATAATACCACATCTTCTTTTTTATATATAGTATCTATAAGTTGGATGTAGAAAATGCATAACCTCCGGGTTTTTTTTATCACGGACGGAGAACATATCAATCTTTTAGTTCAGAAATTTTCGTGTCTGCCCTTCCATTATGTGAATCAAGAAAAAATTCCCCAAAACAGGTAACGATTGTATCGAAAAGAGAAAAATCGAGTGCACCTTTTTTATGTTAGGGCATGTTTGGGGTGTATATTTTGTCTTTAAAAAGTAAAATCACAAAAATACTGAACTTAGAGGAAGATCAATTGGGAAAGTCCATAATCACATGGCAAAATCAAATAACAAAAGACGTACAAAGCAAGAGTATTTTATATAGCATCTCGCTTCAGATTCTATCATTATTATATATCAAAGCTACAGGTTGACTTTATAACGTAAAAAAATGACAGTACGAAAAGATGAAATATATGGGTCAATTGAGATACCTATCTAATGAATCACAAAAACAGAGTAGGTGTGTTCGAATAGATATTTTTTCTAAAAGTACTTGACGACAGTCTTTTAATTTGGATGATGAAAATGTGTGTGTAATAACTAGGGTTTATAATCTTCAACCACTGAAAATGTTTAGTCTGCCCTTCCACGAAATATTTAATTAGAACTCTTTTAAATGCTTAAGAATTTTCAAAAATTCCATCTGACATCCAAACAGACAATATTTTTAAGTTGAATCAATGCAGACAAGATCATTAACTACTGCTCATTAGCTAGTAGATACATTTGTATTTTAAAATATAACTGACATATAACGATCGATCGTAACACCGCTATGTGGATAAATTTATCAGTTTTCAAGAGCAAAATTGGCAGAGCGTCATCCCTACAATGGTTTCCATTTCTACGACTGTGAGCATGAACTGGCGTAATGGGGAGATAATTTTGAAGAAGTAGAATCCTGACTGTATGAATAACATTTCTGTATATATACAAATTGACAACGTTCCGCCTTGTGATACGCTTTTCGTACAATACTATTTTAAGGATCTACTTTGCTGGAGCTCACCTTCACTAGTTTATTCGAATGATATTTTCAAAATATTTCTGTTATTTTATTTGCACGACAAAATGAAAGACGATATAATATCAGTGGCGGATCCAGAACTTTTCCTAAGGGGGGGGGGGGGCGCTGACTGACCTAAGGGGGGGCCCGCTCCAGTCATGCTTCATTGATTCCCTATATAATCAACCAAATTTTTTCCCACGAAAGGGGGGGCCCAGGCCCCCCCTGGATCCGCCTATGAATATCAATGGGTGTACATGCAATTTTTTGGCATTTTTAAAAATGTGTATTTATTATATGTCATTAAAAGGAATCCCAGAAACAAAAAAAAATCTTTTGTCGAGCAGTTGAAGGCTGTGCACCGCATGTCTTTTGGCAAATTCATTTTAAAAATTGAACCCTCTACTGTAAAAAAGATACATATGGTAATCTTTGCATTTGAAGCTATTTTCTTCTACCTATAGGATAAAACTTTCATGTTAATATGTGTATACCAACACGATTAATCATTTGATACAAAAAGATAGTTATATAAATACGGATATTTCTTAGAATTGAGGGTCATCCTTTAAAAGTTACGGTCATCATTTACAAATTACGGTCATCTTAAAAGCAGTTACGGTCAGCCTTGTTATGAATCGCTGATTCTGTTACGGTCATCTCGATTGTGATTTACGGTCATCTTGGCGATTTTTTCAAATCGAATTTCCTGTTTCATGCACATTTCTCAGAAGTAATTAGTGATTTCGGAGTGATTCTTTTATAAATTTACATCGTTTCAATGTATGATTTGTAAAGAAAATGATATAGAAACACTTTAACAGACAATACAGAAACTGACCTAATTTTTCATCCGACATCTTGGGATGACAGTGAATGCAGTTACCGTCATCAGCTTTACCCCAGTGGGTTTTTAAAACGTACGACAAGTATTTGTTTGAAACACACAGTTGTTTATCGCAATACCGAAGAGCCACTCATTTCCATCGACCATCTGACATTGAGGTCATAAATATTTTGAGCAGGATTATCGTAGACCGACTCATAAGTCAACCTGTCAACATACAGCATTTGGGTTTTCGGGCAAAAATTTTACCAACCGAGTACTAAGTAAAAAGAATAAGAGTTCAGATTTTAGTAATTTAAAAGTTAAATAATGTTGATTTATAATTTATTGTTCCTTATGCCGTAACTACAATACCCTTCCCTTTTCACGAATGTGACCTACCAAATTAGACTATTTACTTGATTTGTAATAACATAAGAACATGACGGGAGCCACATGTCGAGCAGGATATGCTTACCCTTCCGGAGCACCTGAGATCACCCCTGATTTTTGGTTGGGTTCGTGTTGCATACTCGTTAGTTTTCTATAGATATGTTGTGTCTTCTGTACTAATATTTGTCTGTTTGTCTTTTAATTTTTAGCCATGGCATTGTCAGTTTATTTTCAATCTATGAGTTTGACTGTCCCTTTGCTATCTTTTGCCCCTCTTTGTTCATTAACTAGACAAATAAATGTAATTATGAATGTATTAAAAGACTAAACTTAATGCATGTCACAGTTCAATCGGACAAATAGATAAATTTATTTAATTTTCTAAATCATTTCATTCATATTCACAATAATGATTTTTTTTCGCTTTTAGATGGCTGTAAGTAAAAATAATATAACTGTGATATACCTCTTTTTTGTTTGCCAATTTTGTATTTAAAAAAAAATCTTATTTACCGGAGCTAGCAAACCTTTAATATCTATTTGTTTATTTGGTGTTATATAGCCTCAGCTGATCAGTTTTTTTTTTCAATTTCTTTATTTTACATATCATAGGCATGCAAAGTTTCATTATTTAGCTCAATCTTTTATTTTTCATGCAGCATTTGATGTTTAAATATATTTTTATCTGTAGTTCAAACTACCTTGGTCCATTTATAAAGTTAATTGATTTTCATATATACATTTGTGTAATACTAGTAGTAAAATGGAATGAACTTACGTCCAGTAAACTAAGGTGAAGAGTAGTCAATATAAAATTGGGGAGACATAATTGTATCTTCGCCTTTCGCTGATTTGATTTTGTTAATACCAATCCAGTTTTCATGGACTTTTACTTTTGCCAAAAGAGTGGCATCCTGACTGCTTAAGATGCATTACATTAAACTGCAGATTCCGACTTGTAATCGGGGAGAAGTAGAGACAACTTGACTAAAGATAGCGGATTGCCACGTCATGAAAGTCTTTTGATGTACATGTGTTACCTAGTGTGATATTTTTTTTCTAGATATAATAGGAATATTTGTTCATATATTCTTGAAAATAGAGTTGATTTTCAGGGTCTATCGTGACCTGGGACCAGTTAATTTACTTTATAAGGTCATGCATAAGAAACGAGAATTTTTGCCTAGATCTCATCACTTTTTTTCACTTAGTTTTGAACAACAAAAAGCAAAATTGTCTGTTTTAATCATGCATAAAACACAAGACACATACAAGATTTTTGTATATAAGTTTTACGGATCATTTTGATATGATGTTTGAAATCCGTTTTTTTTTTTGTTGTTCTTTAATGATCAAATTTTAAACATTTCACTCTTTCTACACTTTTCTAGACCTACTATGAATAAAACATTTACAAACGGAAGTGAATGTACTTTTTTCATACACAGAAATAAACAACAAATATAGCAAGAAGTAAATGAATTACATATCTGAAAATAAGTAAACTAATTGATAACAAAAATACAAACGCAAATAATTGAATAATTATATACCCATCTCCCCTTTACCTGGTTTTTGTACATGTACATATAATAGAAAAAAATTATCAGTAAATCTCTCTAAGTTTGTATTTAAGACTTTTAGATTTTGTAATTCACTTTACATTCTGCACGACTTAAATTACCATACGAAATAATTTTCTTATTCCATCATCTATGAGACGGCTAGTTTTTTAGAAAAGCTATCACTTTTATTTGAACACATTTTACAATTAAAATAGAGAGTTACTGTTCTTGATTTAATTAAACAAATCCTTTTTTTTTTTTTTTGGAGAAAGGCTATGCTAAATGGTTACTCTTACTTTGTTTTTGTATTAAAGAAGGTACAAAACACTACAGGGAGATAACTCTGTAAAATCAGCTAAACATTTTCACGGCCGACACTCGGCTAACCGAGAGATTGGTCGGTTAATCTATATTGAGTATGCGGCTATATCGGCAGTGGGTCTGTTAATCGGGTTGGCTAAAGTCTGTTAATCAGGTGTTATCGAGAAAATCATTGAAAACTCAGAATGTTTTATTGTTTAACTTTTTAAATATATGTTTATCAAAAAAAATATTTATGTCTGACAAAACTATTCAATGTACTGAATCCAGTGGTGTGATTATTATTTTTCTAGCTTCTATGTACGATCTATAAGATGAAAAGGCAAATTACTCATCAGTAAATTTATACACATTTTACACACACAAAATGTACACAAAATGACACTTGGGTTGAATTTACTTGCATGCAATATTTTGAACATCGAAAAAAGACAGGCATTATGAGTGTTAACCAAATTGATATCATTTTGTGAAAAATCTACACGAAAATCTGTATTTTGGTGACATAAATCAATCTTTATTTAAAACCTGGTCTGTTAATGGGTCGGATGTATAAAACCCGGTCTGTTAATTGGTCTGTTAAGAGTTATGAATGACAATGAAAGTATAATTTTATTACTTTATGGTGTGTTCATTTGGTAGGCTCAAGACGAGCGGCTAAAATATACGGAAACAACACTTGAGCAATGGAACATAAAATATATACGGAAACAAACATGAGCAATGGAATATGAAATATACGGAACAAAACACATGAACAATAACAATGTAGGCAATGGATATTGAAAATTGATAAAAGGGTTTCAAAAAGTGTTAAATTAAAGTAAAATTGATTTTATCCGAGAATGGTCGCATATATCATGTGGATTCTGTTTAATTGTAATGAATGACACCAATTTGTCATCTACATTGGTAACCAGTATATAAATCAGAGATTAACTTCGTGATGTAACTAAACATCAGTATATTGAGATGCCTAAATATAAAGAATAGAAAAAGAATAATGGGTAAGATAAATAAAATGTAGAGAAAAGTAACATAACCATTTAAAGAATACAGAAATAAACAACACCCCCCAATCCGTATCCTCATGGTATACACGAGAATCTGGATGGAGATACAGAATATAAAATAAAAGATAAGGACAGTAGAGAGTGATGCATTGCTAAAAAAGAGAAGAAAACAAATTGTTTAAGAATAAAGACATGAAACCCCCCTGGGTGTTGAAACAGTAATGGATTGCGATGTACTCATATTGGTGACAAATGCTTGACGTTTACATGTGGAGACCTGTATGTTCTCCTCTGCACATATGCAGAAAAGGAACTAAACGGAATAAAATGAATTAAATTTTAATACAACCAAATGTAGCTGCATTCGCTCCTTTCCATTTACTTCTTTAGAATGATTTGTAAACAACAGATGATCAAGTAATAGAAGAAAAAAAAAACAATTGGATGATGCTGACGAATTAGGATTAAGGTGGTACCGAACACTTTCACTAAAATCAATGTGGTTCGTTTAATTTGGATAAAATTTTGACAAAGTATTTAATTTGACCCTTTAACAGTAATATTAAAATTTCAAAAAATTTGAACCAACCGTTTTGTCAGAAAAAGTAACTGGTTATATAGCAGTTTGACAAACACCAATTTTGATCTTCGAGAAGCTTATTATTCCCTTTACAACACAACGTAATTAAACCGTATCACTGACTTTACAGAGTTATCTCCCTGTAGTGTTGGATACCACCTAAACGTCTAGTGACAAATGTCATGTACATATGAGAACGACAACACGTTATATATGTACCCTGTGTTATATTAGAAAGACACGTTCAATCGGATTTGAGAACATGCTACTTTGAGCAGACACAAAAATTAAGGCTGATTAAAATCGTTAATAATAAATTCATGCATATTCCAGCGACCAACCCAGATCACGCTATATTGAAGTGACACACTCTTGAATAAAATGCAAAGAAAGTCAAAATAAAAATGCTTTTACTGGAAGGATAGTGTTGCATCGTATTATTTTTTTTTTGTCGAGCCTTCGACTTTAGTCGAAAAAGCGAGACTAAGCGATCCTACATTCCGTCGTCGTCGGCGGCGGCGTCCACAAATATTCACTCTGGTTAAAGTTTTTGAAATTTTAATAACTTTCTTGAACTATACTGGATTTCTAACAACCTTGGACAGAAGCTTGTTTATGATCATAAGCTAGTATCCAGAAGTAAATTTTGTAAAAATAAAATTCCATTTTTTCAGTATTTTACTTATAAATCATGGACTTAGTTTGTTCTGCGGGGAAACATTACATTCACTCTGTGGTTAAATTTTTTAAAGTTTTAATAACTTTCTTAAACTATCCTTAGTTTGTACCAAACATGGACAGAAGTTTGTTTATGATCATAAGATAGTATCGAGAAGTAAATTTTGTAATTAAATAAATCCATTTTTTTCCGTATTTTACTTTTGAATGGACTTAGATTTTCTTCCAGTTAACATAACATACAGTCTGCAGTTAAAGTTTTCAAAACATTTATTAGATTCATTCACTATCCTAAATTTTTACCAAACTTGGACAGAAGCTTCTTACAATCATAAGATAGTATCAAGAGGAATATTTTTATTGATTGTTTTCCTCATTTTTGTTGAGCCTGCGATTTACAGCAAAAGTAGGCGAGACACTGGGTTCCGCGGAACCCTTACAATATTTTTTTTTACTCAAGAACATCTCATTCTTAACATTTTCAATGGGAAAATATAAAGGTATCACAACTAATTTCGTGGCTAAATAACTCTTAACTGACACAATTTCAATTGTCCAACCCATTAACAGACTTTATTCACATAATTTTCACTAAAACGTGGTATTACTCACGTTATATTACAATTATGAAATATTTACTAATGTCAATTTATATTTAAGAACCAAAGTAGTATTTTGTGTCTTTTAAATGATATCTAAAATTGTTTGTTTTGCCTTTTATTTAAAAATTGCTATGCGTGTAATCATAAATACTTCACACTTGCGCGACGCCTTTTACTTTTACTGAAAACTGCGCAGACTATGAAATGTTTTTAAAGGTGGAAAATGTTCTTTATTATATCATTTTGTCAGACACTATTCTTTTTTTGATTTAATTCTTATAATATGCCAAAAATCTGTATATTTGATAGAGTTTAACATTAAATTGTGCGTTTTACTCTTAACAGACGTATAGCCAACCCGATTAACAGACCCACTGCCGATATAGCCGCATACTCATTATAGATTAACCGACCAATCTCTCGGTTAGCCGAGTGTCGGCCGTGATTTTAATAAGTTAATTAACGTTCAATTGTTCATACATACACCAAAACAGTTTGTTAACTGAGTGCATGATTACAACAAGTATAGTTTAAAAGATTCTTGTATATGACAAAGCCATCATAAATGAAAATAATAAGTGGAACTGGGACTTAACCTTATTATCATATACATAATATAATATTTAAATATATCCATAGCCGGCTCAGAACGAAAGTTGAAATAACACTCTTTATGACAGTTAACATCCTTAGACCAGACTATTATTCAGTGAAATGGAAAACGTAATCCAGGAAGAATTAATATAGAAAAAATAGACCAAAATCTAATAAATTACTTTACCTTTTACTCTAAAATATTCATTCCCGTCTTGTTTACCAGGAAGGTTATCAATCACGTGACTGTATAAGAACATGAAAAATGGCGGGAATTACAAATATCATCTACACAATAACAAATACGATAGGGATGTAATAAACATGAATTCAACAATTAACTACAGATCAGAAAATATTACAGCGACAAGCTTAACAAAAAACAGTGTTCATGTTTTATCAAATGATGTTATAAATCTTTAAAAAAAAAAACTAAAAACTTGTACCAGAGACATATATTATATTGTATTATATGTCTCTGCTTGTACTACTATAACACAGAGATTGGTCACTCTCTGTACTGTCCAGTCAAATCGTATTTTCACGTTGTCCACGGATGCGCGCGCATTCGGACTGATTAGACAAGAAGGACGATCAGCCATTGTTTACAAGCGTGGTGCAAAATAATAACATATGTGGCTTATTAAGGCGTTTTTTATATCAGTAAGTATAATAATAAGATTAAAAATGTTAATTATTGTTTGATTATGTTCACATTAGCCTTGTTTAGTATATTTATAAGCGTAAATTTACAAATGAAACATTGAAAATTTACAGCGTTTGACTTTTCAGTTAGTTAGACCGACTCGAGTTATTTTGTAAATAGGTTAAATTCAGAGGAACAGTTGGTTTTCTAGATAGTATTAAAACTTTCTTTCATATTTTTTCTTTACACTGATGTATACTTTGTCATAATTTGATATACCAGCAAACTGCTATTAATCCCTTTTTGTGGGGAGATTTACCACATGAAGGTTTTCAAAATGGCCGATGTAAATTTTGAGTCAATTTCTGTTGTGCTAGGGTATAATTCAGTTGAATAATTTGTTTTCCCAAATGGCATTAAAACATTCCCTTGTATTTCTTCTTTCTACTAATGTTTACTTTGTCATAATTTGATATACCAGCATACTGCTATTAACCCCTTTTTGTGTGTGGGGGGGGTCCCCATGATGAAGACTCCCAAATGAAAAATGTCAATTTCTGCTGTGCTAGGGTATAATTCAGTTGAATAATTTGTTTTCCCAAATGGCATTACAACATTCCCTTGTATTCTTCATTCTACTAATGTTTACTTTGTCATAATTTGATATACCAGCATACTGCTATTTACCCCTTTGTGTGTGTGTGTGTGTGAGGGGGGGGGGGTCCCCATGATGAAGACTCCCAAATGAAAAATTTGAAAAAGGTAAGTTTGTCCACATTTTAAACAAATCCATCAATTTACCATGGCTATTAGTTTGTTTAAGTAAAGTTGCAGACCCTATTCTGAGTATTCATTTATCATGTTTATAGTCTAGAAGCATAAGTAAGTTTTCAATGTTACTGATTATAACTTTATTTATTGCAGAAATGCCTCTCCGAAAGAAATCCCGTTTGGGACGACCGAAAAAGAACAGCCATCAGAAAAAAGAACCGAAGCATAAAAATGGTAAGTTTATTTTTCAACATGATAACATTTAAATATTTGCTGACTTTGAATACCAATGAATAAGGTTTACTGTAATATCCATTACTTTATACATAGGTCACTGAGTTCATTGCATGTCTAATGTTGAAGAAAAATGCTTCATTCCCTTTGTCATTTAGGTGAACCCCATCTCTAAGGTGGTTATGTCTGAAACACTTGTGGTTCCAAAATTTAATGCCTGCTGTCTGTGGTGTTTTCTCTGACAAATGTTTATTTATCTTTGTCCTTTTGTTGTCATATTGTGAAACTGACATATTTCTTGGTCTAAGTCTTATAATAACAGGACCTATTATGACCTGTGATACTCCTTGTTGTTGAATTTCAACAGCTAATTCAATCAAGTTTTCTGCTATGTCCTTTACACTGGCTTCTGGTGTTATATCATTTCCACCAACCTGTATAAATACTACATGGGTTCGAAATCTTCTAATGACGTGCATGTCCATTCTTTTAAATAATTCTGTGGTTCGACCTCCTTTTCCATGAATGTAGGATTGATGACCTGACAAAAAATCTGAAGATGTGTCTTTCATCCACTGATTGAGATCCCTTACTAGACTATGACCAAATACTAACACTCTCTCTGACATTTTTAAACTTAGTGTTTTCAGGGTCAAATTAATAATGTGAATTACTACTACTACTAAATAAAGTTTAATGGCGACTACCCTTGCGGGTATTGCGCCAGATTACCTTATATAAAAACATTTCAAGTAAATGTTTTAAATTTATCATTATTTAGGTGTTAGCCTATATTATATATATTCATATTATAGAAATTTTGTGAGTTTTTTTTTCCTTAAATTTTATTAATCTTGTGATTTAAATCTGAGCTATAGTGTGTATTTTAATTATCTTGATGATCTATTGGTTAATTTATATTACGAAGAAAAATATATGTGAGCTTATTATTCCGTTATTTGTAACTTAGCCTTCTTTGTATATAAATATTAAATGATTTGGTAGGTAGGTGTGTTTGTTGTTTTTTTTTTAAACATGAAAACTGTAAGTATCATATACTTTTGGATAGACATATCTTTTTTTTTTTCTTTTTTTTTTTTGTATAGCACTCAGATTGTTGTTGACTTTATAGAAAAAATAACGATCATATGTAAAACAATAGCACACAATTTAACAAAACAAAATATAAAAAGTAGCAGGTTATAAAAGATTTGAGTTTAGTTTAGCTGTGCATACATATGCTAAGAAGGAAGTCAAAGGATAGAGTCAAAAATAGATTACAACTTAAATGTAATAAAATTCCTATAGCAAAAACACATTTCAAACATCATTTCAATCACCTATATTAAGGTCGATCCTGATGTTGTTTTTTTTGTCAACTTTCTCATCATTGTGCTTTCTTTTTTATTTAAATTTTATTTTTAACAAAAAGAAACTACTGTACAATATTATTTAATTGTTTGTATAAAAGTTCATCTTTATAATATTTTAACATAAGTATTTCTGATAAATGTTCTTCTACTGGCATATATCTGCAAGCCCAAATACTATGAACATATCCATAAATATACGGAAACAAGTCTGTATCAATATTAAACAGTATACATGTATTTGTATTCATACTAAAATTTTGATAACTTTTTTCATTTTGTATAATACTACAAACTAAGGTTCTGAAATATGTCAAAGTTACACATTTTGTAAATAGATGTTCTAATGTCTCAACATGTTTATTACAATAGCTACATTTATATGTTTGCCTGTAAAACTTTCTCCTAGAGAGCCACGCCCCTGTTGGCAATATCATATGTACAACTTTATAAATGAAATCTCGTATATACATATTGTTTACCCTTTGTAAGTTAATCCATATATGTTGGAAATTTACATTTGGGTATAATATTTCAATCTTGTTTATAACATTGTTAAATTCTAACAGCTGTAAATAAACGTCTTTAAAACTTTTCTTATTAAGTATAATATTACTTTGATATTTAAGATATATGCATTTTAATCTTTCATATTGCCCTATAGTGACCACAGAATGTCTATACATATTTTCTGCTAATTTTGGAAGTATGGTTCTTGTAGTGATTCCTATGAAATAAATGAATATTGATGTCCATACAGATGAATTTCCAGTTAAAACTTGAGTTATTCTATATAAAAGTAAGGCTTCACATTTCAGTTTAATGTCAGGAACTTGTTGTCCACCATCTTTATATTGTTTGGTAATTGTTGTTCTGTTTAACAGCTCAATGTTGTCCCAGAAAAAATCGTAAATCACTTTATTTATTTTCTTTATATAAAATTCACTAGGTGGATATATCCTTGCAGTATACAAGAATTTACTAATTATATAAGTGTTTAAAACTAAAACTTTATGTTTATATCGGAATTTTCTTTTTTTCCATTTGTCTATCTGTTGTATCAGTCCATAATATTTCTTTTTCCAGTTAATTTCAACTGCATTTTTCCCAAACCATATTCCAAGGACTTTAATTTCGTCTTTGATTAGCTTGTTTATACTGCCATAGTTTTTTGTATTAGGATTTCCAATTTTCAAAATTTCGGTTTTGTTTTCATTAATTTTCGAGCCAGATACCAAACCAAATTGATTAAATTCTTCGAGTAATTTTTCATAGTCTGTTAAATTAGTCGATATAATAGAACAATCATCTGCGTGTTGAAAAAGTTTTACATTTGTGTTATGATTAGGAATTTGTATTCCCTGTATATTATTGTTTCTGCGAACTTTACAGGCTAATGCTTCTATTATGACAGCATAGATACTCATACTTATTGGACATCCTTGTCTTATGGATCTTGTAATTTCAATTTTGTCACTAAGTGCTCCATTTATAATAACCTTACTTGATATGTTAGTGTAAATGATTTCAATCCATCTTATAAAGTTTGACGGAAAATTCATAGCTCTTAACACTTGTATGATAAATTCATGTTCCACCCGATCAAAAGCCTTCTCCTGGTCAAATGAAATTAATATACCACTTATGCCATTCAAATCCATATACTCTAATATACTTTCTATAGATAAAAGATTGTCTGATATTAATTTTTCTGGTCCTGCACCTGTTTGGTTTTTATCTAATAGTTTGTTTAATATTTTTGACAAGTTTTTACTTAAGAATTTGGTAAGAATTTTGTAATCAACACATAGTAGACTAATCGGTCGCCATTGTTTCATGTCTTTTCTATTACCCTTATTTTTATATATTAGTGAGATCAGTCCTGTCTTCATTGTTTCTGTGAGTTCTCCGTTTAAATACACATTGTTCAAAACTTCCACCATATCTTCCCCTATTATGTTCCAGAATTTTAAGTAAAAAGACTTTCCTATTCCATCAACTCCTGGAGATTTGTTATTTTTGAATTCCTTTAATAATTTAAGACATTCATCTTGTGTTATAAAGGTATCAAAGTTTGTTTTATCTTCTTCTGTTAATTTATTTAGATTAAGGTCTTCTAAATAGTTTGTCATTGATTGTCTATCAATGTTTTGTGACTTATATAAATCGGAATAAAAATCTGTCACTATTTTAATCACCTCACTTTTAGATGTGCATGATTTTCCATTTTTGTCTAATACACTTTCTACTTCTCGTTTATCTCCTCTTTTTTCCTCTGCTTGTTTAAAGAAATCTATGTTATCTATATCTTCTTCGTAATAATCTTGTCTTGAACGTATTATTGTTCCCATTTTTTCCTTATTTTCTAATTTAATTATAGTTTCACTTAAGTTATCAATGATGATTTGGTCAGGCTGAATTTTATTTTCTTCATTCTCAAGTTTCATATATGTTTCTGAAAGTTCTATTCTTTCACGAGCTACTAATTGCTTGGAGAAACGTATTGTCAATTCTTTAATTTTTTTCTTTCCAATTTCCCACCAATCTAAAATGTTATAGTTACTCTTCCTTTGTTTCCAATTTATCCAAAAGTTATTTATGTATTCGGTATAAAGTTCTTTGTCCAATAAACTATCATTCATTTTCCAATAACCATTTCCCCATTTAGTTTTTTTAAGTTTCAAGGATATATATATGATCTTGTGGTCACTATATTGATAGGGTATATGCTTAAGATCTCTTATCTTATGTTTTAATGCTTCAGATATACATATTTTGTCTATTCTAGTTTTAGCACCTTTATTACCTATAAAAGTATAACTTATTTTTTTTGGATATTTATATCTATAGCTATCTAGTGTATTTAACATGGTACACAATTCTTTATATAACAAAATTACAGTTTTATCAAGTACAACATTTGGGTTTTTTGTATCAATCTTTTGATCAATACAGTTAAAATCTCCCAACATAATATTTCTATGTGATTCTTTATTTACACTTGCACAGTATTCTATCATTTCTCTATAAAAGAAACCTTGTTGTCCTGTGGATTTTGTAGGACTATAAATGTTCAATAGATTTATTACTTTGTCATCAGTTTTGAAACTAGTATGTACCAATCTACCTTTCAATATATTGCTGTTAAAGTAATGGTTTGTACATTCAATATCTTTTTTTACCAAGGTTACCACACCTTTTGTATGTAACTCTCCTTGCGAAAAATATATTTTAAAGTCTGTATTATTTTCTAAATTACTAATAACATGTTGCTTAATATAACCACATTCCTGCAAACAAATGATTTCACAGTCACCATAATCTCTAATGATACCATCTATTTTTGTTTCAAAACTCCTTCTAATATTCACACTTATAATTTTCAAAATACTTAACATTAGTAATGTGCTATAAAGAAATGTTAGTTTAGCATGCATCATTTTAAAGTTTGAGTTGTCGGTGTTTGTACCTTTGTTTTCTTTTGTGTGTGCTCTTGCTTTTTGCCATCTCCGGTTGAATTTCTCGCCCTTTTATTTGCTAATGTAGTTTTGCTATCTGTTTTCGGTTCATCTTTTTTTGTCTTATCACTGTGTATTTCTCCTTTTTTGTGTGTAGTTTTTGAACTTTTTGTCTTGTCTTTATCTTCCATCTTTTCTTCAGTTTTCTTTTTCCCTACTTTAGTTTTGTCTTTCTTTTTCTTAGCTTCTGTATTCTTGTTTTCCATTTGTTCGTTTTCTTTTATCTGTGTATCTATTTCTACATTTTCAACAATATTTTCAAATTCTGTTTCAAAAGTTTGTTCATTTCTGACTATTACAAATATGCAAATCGTGAATTAGTTTAAATACATTCTCTTTTATAGTGTTGGTGAACTGTGTTAAGCACTGGCAGCATAATCAATAAGTGGTGTTCACATATAATTAATTATATAGATTAATTATCCATATTATTTAACCAATTAAAGAAAATAATACTATTTATAGACATTCAGAATGATTAAGTGATTAATTATATAAAAATAAAAGGTTTTCTGTTTAATTAAAACTATACAGCCTAGTACCTTTCAAAGCCAATAAAAACATGTTTGACCTCAATACTTTTTAATTATAATTAATAAATAATAGTTTCAGTCTGTTGGATAAATTTATGAATGGATACCAAAAAAATCCACAATACCTGCAAAGGAAGCCACCATAAAACCCAAATTAGATTTATTTAATAAAAATTACTTTAACTAGTTTAGATTAGATAACTTCTTTGCTTGACAGATTTTCAAATTTTAAAGGATGGGAAGAAATATTTGAATACATATATGTATGATTCTGATGGTGAATTAAATGATAACTACATGTACCTTAACTATTTATTGTCTGCTGTCTGTGGTGTTTTCTCTGTCAAATGTTTATTTATCTGTGTCCTTTTGTTGTATGCATTTATAGGACTATGACACTAGTTGGAATGAAAAGAGCTAGAATAAATTCATATCATAGATGAAATTGAAGAACAGATCAGAAAGAAAGCAATGAAGAAAGAAAAGGACTTAATTTCAAGAGCAGATGTAAGTTAACATATACATGTATAAGTATATTATTAAGTTGCCAATAGAACAATAATACGATTGCAAAGTGAAGGTTAAATCATTGTCTAATATTTATCCTGTTGAATTAGTAAAAAAATAGACAATTTAAAAAATATATATTCATAATATTAGGATATAATGGGAAAAACAGGCTGTAGTTCTCAGAAATCAAGGATTCTGTTTTTAAATATAAAAAAACTTGCATGCTAGTTTGCTATATATATTGTTCCCTTTGATTTATTTGTCTTTTGATGTGAACATTTGTACAAGGTGTAAAGTATTGTCTTTTTAACTATAATGTGTATTTTACTTTTGTAAGAATCATTTTCAAGAAGCTTGTTTAATTTATTTTGATAAGCATGATATAAGAATAAGTGACTGTTGCATAAATATGTACATGAATGTTTCATTTTTCATTTCAGGATACAAAAGTTCACCTGACGACCAAAAGGAACTGTACACCAACATCAAGAGCCTTTATCATTCAATGGACTGACAATTTCTGTTTTGTAGAGAATAAAAATCATCAAAATCTATAACTGTATTTTTTGTTTGCATTTAGTGAGCTTATAAATAAATTATTGAAATAATTTGAATAAATTGTATGTTATCCTCAAGACTAGAATAGAAAATAGAAGAAAAAAAACTCCAAGTTGTATAAAAAAGTGGAAGGTCCATAAAAACTAACAAAATCGAACACTTGACTGCAAATACAAACAGAACGAAGGGGAAAAATGTCATAATCCTGACTTGGTACAGACTTATTCCTTAAAAAGAAATGGTGGGTTAAACTTCGTCTGATTGTTTACAGACTTTCAAAACTTGGTCTTATTGGTTAGACTTTTCTAAACTTAGTCCTATTGTTTACAAACTTTTCTTTGGTCTCCAGGAAGATTAGAATGTGTAACCCTATTATTGTTAATATTATTATTATCATTATTGAAGTTTTCCAGCTTTATAAAAAAAGAAGATGTGGCATGATTGCTAATGAGACAACTGTCCACAAGAGACCACAATTGACACAGACATTAACAACTATAGGTCACCGTACGGCCATTCAACAATGAGCAAAGCCAATACTGCAGTCGGCTATAAAAGGCTCAATAAGACAATGTTAAACAATTCAAACGAGGAAACTAACTGCCTTATTTAATTCAAAAAAATATACAATGCACTATATTGACAAGTAAAATGATGGTAAAAATCATTGCAAGGACACTTAAGCAAATATGTACACGTGTATTGTATATTCTGCAATACAGTGCACTTTTCAACCTGTAGTGCTGTACCAAGTAGTTCCTGTGAAATCAAAGTACTAGTTGCGTAACCGTTCTAAGGTCTAAACACCATATATTTCTAAACATCTGACATCTAAATAATTGTTGAAATCTAAACACTTGTTAAAATCTAAACATGTTTATATGCTAAAGGTGTTTCAAAACGTACACAGAAAAAGTGTTTAGATTTGAATTTAGGATCTAAACCTGTTTTTACAGTGTACGGACCTTTCAAATGAAAAAAAATAATAATTCTCTAGACTTAGAAATACATATATATATATATATATACACATTTAAATGGAAAGTTAGTTTCTTGAGATCATGCACTTTTCAACTATAAAACTTCTGTTAACACAGAACCTACCCAACTCAATGTAGCTAATTTTCGGTTACCCAATGCCAGAAATATTTGCCACTGACAGTCAGTTATTGATTATTGGGCAGAACTCTACTATAAATATTTATATTTATTTATTTACTATCTTAATTTAATGTATGAATTAGAATGATGTGTACATATGTACCACTCTTGATAAACTCATTCGTCAAGATAAAACTTCAAAAAAAAGGAGACTTTAGAAAACATAAAGATCAGCAACGTGACATTACTAAACGTTAAATAAGGTTTTGTTGGTGGCTGTGCTTTGTTCTTAAATAGCCACGGAATCCAGATACTGAAGAATAGGTTTTTCACAATCTGAGCACTGGTATAAAGCTTGACGTTCAGAGTTATTTGCGGTAGTGGCTTCTTTTTGTTTTTTTTTTGCAGTTTTTGCAGCCGTCCTTCAGATTCAATATCTGATGCAGTAAAATCACCAAGTAAAAGATCAAGATTGAGATCACTGTCATACCAAGATAAGAAGTCCCTTTAGTCCCTTTTAGAGGACATTGCGAAGTGAAATTTGCGACGATGTTTTGGGAACATATATTTATAATTTGTAGGTCTTTTGTTTGTTTAATGCACCCATTGAAGTTATAACCCCTTTTGCCGTTCTGTACTCAACTACTTTAAACGATATTTTCTCTCTTATATGATTGCCGCGAATTACGTTGTTTGTAAAAACCTGATCAAAATTGATTGAAATGGTTGACCCTTTTAATTAAGGAAAGACATCCTCATTATTTTTGTATTTGGAAAAGAATTTGATTAGGATAAAAACCCAAGTTCATTACAAAGCATACTAGACTGATTCAAACGGCAAAACAGAATTGCTTACAAAAAAAACACGATAATTTGGTATAATATATCTTTTTTGGGGCATATTTTTTTTTCTGTTCTAAATTTCCAATCGATTATTCTTCAATTATTCCTATTCTATAATCTTGATTTTTTTCATCTATTCAATGAATAACCGTCGAAACCCATCCATACCTTCCTTTATACTTTTTGCCGCCGGGGCCGTAATTAACCTTCATTTGAAAAAAAAAACGGTTAAAACTGAAGCCTTTTTCCATTTTGATTTCTGAAAAAGCTTTTAGTGGAACCAATCATTCATGAAAATTAAAATAAAATATCAAAAAGTATCGATGATGAAATTAATATATCTTAATTCCATTTTAATTAGCATGTGTATACGTGTATCATAACCATATCCCAGCCAATTCACAAATGCACCTGTTTTTACAGGTAGGTAAAATAGGTAAAACATTTGTATATTTGATCAAGGAATTGTTTATATGATTCCTTGATTAGATACAATAAACGGGACCTGTTTCACCGTAACAATTTCGGTTGTCGGATTTATGAGAATTATCTAAACAATCCATTCTCGTCGCAAAGTTCATTTTAAAAAAACTATTAAAATATGTTTATTATGAAAAACTATTAAAATATATTTATTATTAAAAACTATTATAATATAATAATTATTAAAGTAGGTTAATCATAATAATATTCATATAAAATGAATAGTAATGACAGCATTGAAAATAATAATTTGCTTTGTTTTATTCAATTTTAATTTGAACAATTACATGTCGTCTGCTAACGGTAAAATACGAAACTACGTTAAAATAACGTAGCTAGCTTTTTTGAGTGTGTACGGTTTTATAGGGAAATTGAGAGTGACCAATCTCTGTGTTATAGTAGTCTCAGTACCAAAGTTATATACAAATTATAAAAGTATTTAAATATATTATTGTCATATATTTGTTCAATGTAGATGTTTTTGAATTTGAATAATCGAATTTATTTCTTGATATTTGATATTTGATGTATGAAATATTAAGTAAGGCGATGAAATGACATGTTAAAAAAAGTGTGCTGTATCTTTATGTTAAGAAGTGATTTGGTCCAGTTAAAAAAGATAAAAAATTAGTATGTCTGATACTGTCAAACTGAATTTTAGACACCCTTTAAAATAGAACTGTCCATATTTTGAGTTAATGCTGGTAGAAGTTTCTATAATTTTGACATTATTTTAAACATATTCATTTTAAAGTGGATTGGGAAACAAGTTTTGCAACTTATATTAATTCCTTTCAATTTTGCGGGTGCGAGTGCTGCCCTGTAGCGGCATAAGCCTGCTCTTTTTCGAAATCTACAAGGGGGTCTTTAACGTGCAAAAGATATGGCTCTCTCTTAACACGGGTCAGCCATTTATCGTCCCCTTCCGACGGACTATCATCGTTTCCTCGAGACCATACCCGCAAATGGTGTCAAGGGAGAGCCGAAAATTCAGTGCCTGAAATTTTTATCCCAAACGGGAATCGAACCTTTGTGTTAGTAGTCCGATGCACTAACCACTACACCACGGCTCTCTTACATTATTTTTCCCAATAGTAGTACATTACACTGTAAAAACTTTTTTGAGACATTGCAGGTGCGATTTTTGTCTCGCTTGACGGAGTCAAAAAGCGAGAAATAGGTATGCTGTTTCCGGCAGCGGCGGCGGCGACTGCGGCGTTAACAATGTATTAGATTGTGATTAGGTCTAGTTTATGGTGAATCACTAGTGGTAAGTCAAAGATATTTGGTATGCAGTTGTATAAGTATTGGCACATCTCATTACCATGGAGATTATTTCACCCCGCTCCCTCAGTTATGGTCTATTGACTTTGAAACTTTTGTTTAGTTTTCATATATTAATATACCTTGTGACTAGGTCAGTTTATGGGTAACCACTAGCGGTAAAGTAATGATAATTGGTATGCAGTTGTATAAGCTTCAGCATATCTAATTTCCATGGAGATTATTTGGCCCCTGCTTCCTTATTCATGGTCTATTGATTTTGAAATTTTCGCTTAGTTTTTAATGTATTAGTTTGTGATTAGGTCAGTTTATAGGGAACCACTAGTCGTAGGTTAATGATAATTGGTATATATGCATTTGTTTAAGCATTGTCATATCTCATTTCCATGGAGATTATTTGGCCCCTCCCCTTAAGTCATGGTCTATTGACTTTGAAACTTTTGCTTAGTTTTCATGTATTAGTTTGTGATTAGGTCAGTTTATGGGGAACCAGTAGTGGTGGGTCAATGATACTTGGTATGCAGTTTTATTAACATTGGCACATCTCATTACCATGGAATTTTTTTTTACCTTTCCCTCAGTTATGGTTTATTGACTTCGAAATTTTGCTTGGTTTACATGTATAAGTTTGTGTTTAGGTTTGTTTAAAGAGAACTACTTATGATTAGTCAATGGTATTTGGTATGCAGTTGTATTAGCATTGGCACATCTCATTTCAATGGAGATTGTTTAGCCATGTACCTCCAGTCATGGTTCCATGACTTTGTATATTTTCTAAACTTGCATGTTAAAGTGTTGCTATTTTTTATTTCAACATTTGCATTATCGAAATTACAAAAGAGCATATCTCTGTGATAACAGTTTATTTTAATTTAAATGTATTGTCTAAAAGAAATGCACTAGGAATAACTGTATTCTCGGGCCATATTCTTTGGTTTCTTTTCAAATTATGCACAGAAATCCCTATGTTTCACTGCAGTTTGGTACAAACTAAATGTTACCAATAATTCCTATCCCTATCAATTGATAAGACTGACCGACACGAAATTCCATCATTTTATAGAATGGCTTTATACACTCTTAACTTTTCTTTATAGAAATATATTTTTCTGTTAGATGTAATTCTATTTGTATCCATTTAATGAGTTAAGCCTTTTCCAACTGATCTCTATAGTTTGCTTTTTATTGTACTTTTACACCACTGTCCCCGGTTAGGGGATAGTTGCGCGTTCACAAACATGTTTAACCTCACCATATTCTTTAAGCACCTGTCGCAAGCCAGGACCCTGTATTTCGGTGGTTGTAGTTGGGTCATGTCTGTCATACTAGTACTTGTTTTTCGTAAATTGTTTTTTTTTATAAATAAGGCCGTTAGTTTAATTTCTATATTGAAATGTTTCATATATCTCATACCAGTGTCTTTTAAATTCGACCATACTGAGTGGGTTTTTTTTCATTCTTGAAGGTCGTATTATTCCCTATTATTGCTACATGTAACGTTTGAACGTTGGTGGATAGTTGTCTCATAGGCAATCATAAAATATCTCCTTACTTTAACATATAATACATAAAATTTTATTTTATTATTGTGTCACATACTGATTGAACATTGTACAATGACATAATAAAAATTTACATTAAAACAATCAGTACCCAGCCATAAAATTGGCTTATGAAACGTTGGTGGATAGTTGTCTCATAGGCAATCATAAAACATCTCCTTACTTTTACATATAATGATGTAAAATGTGAAACTATTTTATAAAAATTAAACATATTGTTATTTCTCTTTGTCAGTTTAACATGCATAAAGTTTCGTCCGTGTGATTTACTTCTTTTTCTTCCGTTCGATTTCTAGTTGGGCTTCTAAGTCTTTAATTTGCTGTCTTAAATCTGGTAGTATGTTACGTGCTATATTTTCGGAAGACTCTTTGACTTGGAGTTTTCCTTTAACATTATTATATTTATGTTTTAAGTCTTCATTTTCAGCTTGTAGTTTGCTCACTATTTCGTCATGTAATTGTTGTTTTTCGTCGCTTTGTTTCTGTAGTTTTTGCAGACGCTTCCTTAATTGTTTAAGCTGTTGTTCTTTAACTGCAATTTCTTTCTCTTTCTCTTTTATATGCCTTTGTAACTCTGCAGTTCCTCCTTTTTGTTTTCGAGCTTCATTTTGTAATTTTTCTAACTGTTTATTAAGTTTTTGAAGCTCTTCTACTCTTTTATCATGTTGTTCTTGAACATCTGGAATGTTATCCCCGGATAAAGTTATTTCGACAGCCTCCGTGATAAATTTTTGAAATTCGTTTCTTAGTTCACTAACGGCGGATTTGATCAAAGCTTTACCCATTTGACTGAAAATATATTGAACACGATTTAAATTCTAAATTATACAGTTACCGCAAGATGTCTTTTCATTTCTGTGTTTTTTTAGTTGCTGTTTCAATAGTTATTATGTATTTCTAGCATACCCTTAAATTGTTGTAAAATAACAAGCCATAAATCTTTTAAAATACAGGTATGATTTAAACGAATTATTTTGTTTCGAAACCTCCAAATCATACATTATATTTCAAAATGGAAGAATTAGTCCTAAATTTAACGTTGCAACTGCCCTTCCTCCGGCTAAACTTACAGACGAACTTATTTGCTCCTCCTTTATCGATTGATATTGGAAAGTGTTTTGGGTTTTTATGTTGTTTTTTGTTGTTGTTGTAGTTGTTGTTGTTGCTTTAACTTAAACATGTTTAACTGTAGTGTACCTGATGTAATTGGTTCCGAAAACACTTAAATCAGCATTAGTATATAACATGTATTATATACTGAAAAAGAAAAAACTAGTGAACAGTTTACTTACTTCATTTTCTGCATTTCGGAGGCAGTTAAACCAATAGGTTCGTCTAAAAAATCAGAGCTTGTTTCTGGGTCTGTAAAACATATTTAAGTGAAAAATGAAAACATAATGCACTCGTTTACCCCTCAGTTGTTAAAAGCTAAGCATGTTCTAATATAATCATCAACACTAATATATGGTTACCCTTGATACGTAGTTTTTGACAATATTTATGATTTTGTGACGAAATTTTCCTTACATTACGAACGAACTAGATGAATAATGTTAAAATTAAGCATGGGGCATTTACAGATACAATTAATAACAGTATTGTGAATTAGATCGAGAATACGTGTATATAAATCCGGTGATCGCATTAAGCATGGATTTGTCACTGAAATAAACTATTATCTGATTGTGCATGTAATACACGTGCTCAATATCCATGCTTCTTTGTTTATTCATTCCTATAGGGTGACAATCGGTAAACTACGGTATCCAAACACGACAATTAATGAGCTGTCATATTTTTCCTTCATAACAGACAGAGAGAGAACAAAAATGACGATTATACGATATTTTTGCGTAAAAATTGATAAAATCTTGCACAGAAGACTAAGTTTATGATATATATATTGGTTCAAGATTTGGATAAACATTATTTTTTACCAGTCGCTAGTTTCATATGACTTTATTCATTTATAATGCTGCTTACACCTCGTATTGACATAAAACAACTCTTCAAGATAACATAAATTAATATTATCATCTATAATAGATGTTAACATATAGCGTGCATCGTGTAATTTTGGCGTTCATGTATTTAGATGTCACTAATTTCAAGTACGCCTAGATTGTCTAAGTTTTGTGGTCGTATTGTCACATTGTAGTTTTTATATAGATAGCTTTCTTGTGCTAAGAACCAACACTTTAACCACATTTTATAGTTTGTTTAATGTTGTGCTGTAAAACCACTTCTTGGCAAATGCGAGAGTTGAGCATTCTCTATTCTGTATATATGTCTGTTCCAAACAAGTAGCATGCAGTCTAGTGATTGTCGTTGATTGCTGTTTTAATTTTATTAGTGTGATTTGTCTTTTGATTTTTGATTTTTTTAATTTTCCTTATCTCGTGGTCTTTTATACCTTATTATTATCATGATGCGTGTTTTGTTCTTTGGTGAAGACTGTGCGGTGACCTGCTTTTTTTATGTTCTTGTTCCTTGGTCTTAAGTTGATGGTTTTGATCTCATAAGCAATCATACCATATCTCATTATGTTGATTTGTCGGGTAAACTGCACCTGAATTGATTTCTCACCAAGTCTATTTTAAGAAAAATACTTCATTCAAATGAATTCATAGGTTCGCTGCTTCGTTCAAATGGGATTACCAGATTCTTGCAGAGGGACTATTGTTCTCCTCTGCTTCTCCGCCCTCCTCCACCAATTAGGTATGATAAAGCCTAAATAGGAATGTTGATAGTGGCGCTAACCACCAACAATCAATCCGTCTGCATGATGTCCATGGCCATTGTAACTATCATTAATATGGTTCATTGGCTTTTAAACCGTTCCATAGTTAACGTACATTTGTGCAGTTGTATAATATTTCTCACATCTCATTCCCAATGAAATTACATGGTTTTTCTCTTTAAAAATAGTCCATTTTTTACCATGAAACTTTCCCCAGTTTCCCTGTTGTGTTTCTACCAATCTATTCAATCTTTTGTGAATTTACTATCGGTATGAACGAAAGAACTTCATAAGTCATTAGTTGTTCAATTAATAGACTTAGTCGAAATAAATATATGCTCAGGCATCCTAGCTAATGTAACAGTGGACAATATCAACCTGATAAAAGGGGTAGATACCTTATGAATCATAATATATTAAAAGAAATTCAAATTGTCTTACCTTCTTCATGAGACACTGGAGGTTTTTTCTTATCCATTTTCATTAAAATTAAGGGGACAACTTCACATTTATTGCATGTACTAGCTTAATTTATTACCAGTCGGAACAATAATGCTTCCTCTACAATCTTTGTGAATGACTTGTAAAACAAAATATATAAATATAAAAGAATTATATTTAAAACCTATACAATCTTAAATCATAAACAAAACAATTATAACTAGTATTTAAATGGGCATATTAAATGTTTGTGTAGAAAATATAAAACCAGTGTGAATTCTTATTTGACACTGCAAATATACTAGTTTGAGCAGAATCATTTAAATACGGTCATGTTTGTTAACTTCCTAGTTTTTATTCTATGTTGTAGCATTTTAGAATCTAATACGTCGATGCGTGTAACTCAAGGCTGATACCGCGATGTATACTAATAAACACATCATGATAAAATATACATATAAATTAACAACAGATATAAGTACATTAATGAGAAAAGATTGCCTCTTGAAAAAAGAAAAACAGAAACAAGCATCCTTAACTAGTAAATTTTAGTTCAAGAAGATGCGAGCAACTGTTACAGCTTGTCGCAAAAAGATAGCCAGGATTTGTGGCAAAGCATATCTTGTGTAATGTTTTTGCTTATATCTAATAAATATTAATGACAATATCTCAAAACATGAGATAGTTCAGCTAACTAAAATCAATCAATCCATAAGCTGTTTTACCGGGAAAATATTGTATTTAGATATATAGTTGTAGTTAACATACTACCACAAACAAAAAAACAAGATACCAGGCTTATAATTGTGTACACAAGCCTCACGTTTCGTCTACAAAAGACTCTTCAGTGACGATTTTATCAAAAAGTTAAAGAGCCGAATAAAGTAGAAAGTCGAAGTCCATTAAATGCTAAAAATTCCGGGAAAACTGTTTAGTAGATATGTTTATCATTTAGATCTTTTACCTTTTCGGTCATAATATTGTAAGTATTTCTTAACTTTTTAATTTTTCATTATTGTCCCGTTGGTACATGTACTGTCTTCCTCTGTTTTTTTTTTCTGTACTTGTCAACACGTACAATTAAGAATTGAAAGGTTTCTTTTTTAAATTAATAAGAATTTCAAAGCTTTGGCCGAAGGATATTTTGTATGAAGCGCAGAAGAGCGTCATCGAGCGAACGTCATACAAAAAATGTGGGCACAGTTAGCGCTTTTATGACCCTATGAATTTATGTATATGAGACAATATCTGAAAAAGTCTAATTTCCATGTCCCGCACTTCACCAGCAATTATATTTTTATTCAACCATCTTTTTTGAAAATTTTAAGTTTTAGTATAAACTAAATTATATAATGCACCATGGCCTGCCAATTAAACACTCATTCTTATATTTCTTCCAATAAAATATTGTAATTTAAATGTTCAACCCCCCCTAAAATCATGTTGTCCCCTTTGTTTTTTTTTAAACTAAATCATTCAAATAATATCCAAATTAATTAAAAAGGCGTCCGATTCTCACATATATGATATATTATGTAATCAACTTGCCCCTAATTTGTCTTTTTATATTATAACTATAGCATGTAATAAAATTTTGCAAATTTTAAGAAAAAAAAAATTTGTCCCCAAGGGTAATTTCCCTCCTGTTACCACTGTTTTTTTTTTTTTACCTGTGGAAACGTTTACAAGACAAAGAGTTATTTTCCCCTTATGTATTGTGAAGAGCATCATTCCCTGCATGTATTAGTACAAAGAAATAGTTGGAAAGGCGGCCAGGTTTGAAAATTCAAGCCCATCCAAGGTAAGAATTTATAGAAAAATACTTATTAGTGTTCTATCCTGTTATAGCCTTTTTTTACACTTTCTGAGAATATTTTTAAGTGTGCACCACAATATTAAGTGTGTTTTTATATCATCTTTTTAAAAGTTATATGTCACAGGAAATACACTTACATTTAATGTGATAAAAAGGAAAAAAACTATCGCGTAATTCCTTTCTGTTACGTTCTGTTATGTTACATGTACCTGCTCAAAAGTAACAGCATAACCATCATCAGTAACAGGAAGGATGTTCAAGACAATTTCACTGAAGAATCGAACAGTTAATCTACTATATGCCAACCATTTCATTTAATATAAGTTATCACCACCATATCAAATAAATTTCAAAATAATATACAGTATATTGAATAAAAAAATAGGTTTTTTGCTTTTGATAACAGCAGAGAACATTGTGCAATTCTAGTATAGTAGATAGTAACAGAAAGGAATTTATTTTAGAATTTTTCATTACCTAGGCAGATTTTTCATCTTGCAAATACAGTTTCAAAGGATAAATGACATTGTTTGCTGTTATCTTCCAATTGTGACCAATCTAAAATGATTTATTTTTCTTAAACTTTAAAATAAAGCAGAAAAATCCTTTCTGTTAAGAACTCTGTCCTGTTACCGTTGTCCTGTTACTCAAGATTCTTTCATGTTACTGATATATCTGACTATATTTAAGTATATTTCTAAACCTTTTGTATTGCAAATGCTAAAATCAATAATTGGCATTTGATAAACTATTGCAGGATATACTAGTAAACCACAAATAGTGTCTTAAACTTATTCCTTATTCCCATTAGAAACTTTTTAAAATTGATTCACTTTGGTAACAGGAAAGAACTGGATTTTTTTTGTACCATTTTTTAAATTGCCATTGTTTCCTTATTAAACAATTATTTGAATTACAGACAACAGTTCCTAGATCCCCAATGTGTGGTCTTCGATTTGTGCTATTAAAATACCGGGTCTAAAGAATTTTTTTTTTGGTTTTTTCTTATTGCCAAAAACTAGACTTTTTCAGATATTGTCTCATATGTATTAATCGCATAACAGTTATCTGTTTAGAGTGTGCGGTAAGTTACTTGGTTTCAATTTACCGGCATTGTATAAATGTACAAAAGTATGTTTTATACGAAAATCCTCTCTGTTGCAACATTTAATTATATGTAACTAAGCAATCAGTGATAAAATTTTAAAAAATGTGAGCTGAACAATCAACATATATATATCTGATATCGGCTTACCTTTCCGGAGCACCTGAGATCACGCCCGTGTGTTGCTCAGTCTTTGGTGTTTTATGTTGTGCATTGCATACTGTTGTTTGTTTATTGGTCTTTTTTTGTTATTTGAATTAAAAAATATCCTTATCATCAGTTAAGCATCAATATAAATCATAAACCAATAACCATCTTGTAGAATATGACAAGATTTAAATTAATGTTTCATTTACTCATTCAGATGGGTTTTTTTTTCATTATTCAATGTTAATAATGACCAAGTGAGCAATATAACATCTTGTAAAATATTGTTTTGCTAAATATCTTTATACTTTGACAGTAAGTGACCGGGGAATAGGTAAACATATTATCTCAACTAATGATACTAGATAGCTGGAAAAGAATAGCTGATACAAAAGTGTTACCGTCATTTTCACAAAATATTTACAATCTTATCAACATTGGATTACTTATTTTAATGAAATTCAATGTAATATTTTCTCATCTCTCATTAATATATATGTATATGCAGCCATGGCAGCTGACAACTGAAAAAAGTTGCACGGGTTAAACGATGAATCTTGACAATGGGAATAAAAATAGCTGCAGCAAAGACGCCAATGCAAGTAAATAGAAAGAAATATAAGCATGATTTTCATAGTTCAACGTTTAGATTTATGATGTAAAATAATCAAATAGGCAAGCAAAATATTTCTTTTAATATCAACACATAAATTAGATACATTGTTAAAATAAAACTAAATGAAATTGACAATGGCTATATAATAATTCACGCGGTGCATAAATAACATCTAAAAATTGATATCATTTGTCTTTTTCATTGTTTGTTCAATTTTTTCTGTAATTTTCTTTTCAATTCTTCATTTTCTGCCTGTAGTTTTTCATTTTCTTCACGAATTTGGCTAAGAGCATGCTTCGCATTATTGTCACTTGCTAAATTTACAGCAATCTTTGCTTTTAGTTTGTCAATTTGTTTTTTCAATGATTCAATTTCCGTCTTATGTTTCTCTTTTATTTGTTCAATTTCAGTCTTTTCTTTATTTAATTCTTTTTCCTTTGCTTGTATTTGTTTTCGTAAAGCTTTAATACGACTTTCAGCTAATTTTATTTCAGTTTCTTTTTCTATGAGTTTTAAATCTAACTCGTTCTTGTTACCGATCTCATTTCTCAATTGTTCTTGTACAGCTTTCTTTTCTCTTTCAAGTTGACATAATTCTTTTTCTTTTATTCCCAATTCCTTTTGAAGTTTTTCTACATCGTCTCCATATAAAACTTCCTTGGCTGCAATTTGTCCACCTTCTAAAGCCATATCTCGCAACATTGGAGCCATTCTCTCCATAGCAAGCTGAATCATTTGCTCTCCGAATTCCCTATTTAAAATTAATTTTAAAAAACATTAGTCATACCCAAGGTAATGCATATATTTTCTTTCTGTGAGATGTTGTTATATTGTGGTCTCAATAATGTTTACTCCAAATTTTTCTGACATTTAAAGTTTTACTTATATAGTCCTTGACGCTTTCAATTAAATATATATCCATGGCTTTATTAATTGATTGGAATTGGCGTTCCTGATGAAGATTTATCATGAAAAGATCTTAAAAGTCTGATTTTACTTTGTTATCAGTTAATTGAAACTTTGTGGATATAGCTAGTTGACAGGTAGTCTCAAAAGATATCATTAGTCAGTAGTCTAAGTCAATGCTTTGGAACCGAATTATTAATACTTGTCTTAAATCATC
Organism: Mytilus edulis; assembly: GCF_963676685.1. Classification (NCBI taxonomy): domain Eukaryota; kingdom Metazoa; phylum Mollusca; class Bivalvia; order Mytilida; family Mytilidae; genus Mytilus; species Mytilus edulis. Next base: position 66,649,157 of record NC_092344.1, on the reverse strand, counting down.
CTTTTATAAATTGATAAGTTTCGGTAGGTAGAGTTCTCTATTTTATAGGTACGGTAGCCTCTTCAGTAATGCAACACCTTGAGTATTCCAATTTTAATACATCCCTGGCTTTCCTGGTATTGTGGGTTGAACGTTCCTGGTGACAGTAAAGCTTGGAAATAGCTATTGTATCATTGGCTTCTGTATTTGTGAATTTATGTTCTCGATAAAACGTTTATAAAGAGGAAGATCCCATATAAACCGAATAGATGGGTGAGCGAAATATGAAAAAAAATATATGTTCTGTACCAATCGATCAAGATCCACCAATATTTTAACCATATGAGGAATGAGGTTAATGATTCTCATCTGTCATTATAAGTTAGAAGTATTTTAAGCTTTTTATTTTATTTGCTACCAATGTTAACATTGTTCTGCAATTACGTCCATCAAATATAGGATAGAAGTCCAGAGTTCCAGAGATTGGAATGACGAAATAAAAAGCGTGCCAGGATAAAAAAAAAGGGGAGGTAAGAAACAAACAATCAAAATTACCTAAGGGAAATAAAAGCAACAGTAGTATATACCGCTGTTCAAAATTCATAAATCGATTGAGAGAAAACAAATGCGGGTTACAAACTAAAACTGAGGGAAACGCATCAACTATAAGAGGTTAACAACAGAAACACTTAAGGGCAACAAAAACCAAATGACAATGTAACTGATATAAGAGGAGAACTACGAAACAACAGAAACACAACATTAAAATGTAACACACACATAAACGAACTATAATATAACAATGGCCATTTTCCTGACTTGGTACATGACATTTTAAGAACACAATGGTGGGTGAATCTGGTTTTGTGGCATTCCAAACCCCCCGCTTTTATGACAATGTTAAATATAACATTAAAATGACAACATTACATAACAGGACTGCAATACAAATAAATGGGAGAACATATAGGACAGAGAAACACACGAATAATAGCTAACGAAAGGTACCAGTTTTAAAAATTAATACGACAGACGTGCGTGCATTTCGTCCTCACAAGACCAACCACAACCAGCGACGCCCAGATGGAAAAATGCCGAAAGCCAAAACAAGTACAAAGTTGATGAGCACCGAGGACCAAAAGTTCCAAAAAGTTGTGACCAATACGGGTAGGGTTATCTGCCTTGGATAAGAACATCCTCATTATTAGGAATAATTCATACTTTTGCAAACTGTAAATTTGATAAAATAACTATATAATAGATATATATGATAAATTTTTTTTGTAAATTTATTTTCTTTCTCAATTTTAACGGTATACATGTACCTTTAATCCTGGTATCTATGATGAGTTTATTTACAACAAAATTATTTTTATTTTCCTGTGTATATTTTTGTTTTTGGCAGGTTTTTGTTCAAGGTTATTGTTTTTGTTTTCAAATTGTTTAATATCTCACAGCGGTATATTACTGTTACCTCTATTTTTTCACCCCATATTTTATTTTATTGAATTTGTACTTACATTGTAGCATAGATCAAATTTATTTGTTCGGTGTATGTTCACTTGTGTTAATATGTCTTTTGATTGGGTAAGTTATTTCAATCGATGTTTTATAGTGTGTCTTTCTATGTTGTGATGTTGCACTATTTTTCTGATAAGGGCGAAGTTTGGTACCTATTTAAACGTTTAAACCCGCTGCATTTGTATGCTCCTGACCTAAGTCAGGAATCTAATGTTTAATAGAATAGTTGCCGTTTGTTGATGTGGGTCATAGTGATTCTCGTTTTTTATACAGATTAGACAGTTGGTTTTCCCATTTGACTGCTTTAACACTAGTCTTTTTCCCTTTATAGCTTGCTGTTCGGTATGAGTCAAGGCTCCATGTTGAAGATCGTACTGTGACCAACAATAGTTTACTTTTACGAATTGTGACTTGGATTGAGAGTTCCCTAATTGGCACTCATACCACATCTTCTAATATCTAATTAAGATTTGGTTTGCCGGTAAGCAAATTAACTGAATCGATTGTAAACCAGAACTAGGTCTACTTTTGTAGGACTGATACGACATAATAGTTAAGCTTTTTAAATCATACATTTTTACAAATGTGTTTCATGAGTTTGAATATTTTGAGTTATCTTACCTTTTTACTGTTTTACGGAAACTTTCAACAAAGTCAGATCCATTTTCTACAGGTTCAACTGCAAGGTATAAATGATTTATATTTTACGATTTCATAATTGACGATATCGACTTTTACGTATGAAATAGAAATATCACAAAAGATGTTACCACAATCAAAGTAAAACAAATGAGGATTCATATGAAAATATAGATATACGAACACGGGTGGTTGGATTAATTTCTGAAACATTATCTTTACAAGGTAATCATCAAGAACTGTTATTTCAAAAAGATCATTTTTTAAGCAGTACTTTTACTCTTTAAGGTACATTCATGGTATACTGCCATCTTGGATTGTACAATTGCAGTAAAAAATCGGTCTAGTTATTTGCCCAAATCAGCAAATTTAGAAACAGATTTGCAATTCAATGGTTATTAATATATAGAAACTTGTTAATTTATTATATTATGCAAAATATTTTAACAAATATCAAACTTTTGGTAAGTACAAAATTTATACTGGGCTAATAGGGAAATTTTTAATTTTTACTTGTTGCAAGAAAACAAGTTGGGTAACACCATCTTTTCTTTTTATTTTCTTAAAACATATTATGAAAACTTTCTTCTAACAATTTATTTCAAAATTCTATGTCATAGATTTTTTTTTATGCACTCTTATGTGCTTTTTCATGAACAAACTAACCAAATTTAGGCAATTTTGAACGACTCATAGCTTGAAAAATAGCACGGTGACCCATACTTTTTATTATATTCTTTAAAAAAGCATAGTAAAATCTTCATTTTAGCAAAATATAAGAAAATTCTGTCTCAAAAAACATTTACTTATGATCTACCTTAATTTGGTTGAAAAAAAAACAATACGATTGAAACTGCATACACTTTTTGGTCCACTTTTTCTTTGACATCTAATGTCACGCCTCCGTTTGATTGTACTGCACAATTTTCTTTGAATAATTACTTATATGATTGTTACCCCCTTATAACAAAGAAGAAAAACTTTAAAACGTAGTCCCATGAGTTTTCCAAGTGATGAACTTGAAGTCATCCCTTCGTAAGATTTATGGACGGCATCATGAGTCAGTTGACCGTTATTGAATATCTGTTTCACTGATGATAAATGGTATGTTCGTAATGTCTACGATAGGTACAATCTCGTACCCTTTTCCCGAATTTGACCTTCCGAATAAGACTATTTACCGAGTTTGTAATAACACGAGCACCACGATTGGGCCACATGAAGGATTTTCTTACTCTTCCGAAGAACCTGAGATAATTCCCAGTTTTGGATGGGGTTCGTGTTGCTCAGTGTTAAGTTTCTATCTTGTGTTTTGTGTACATTTGCTTGTCTACTGGTCTTTTTCTTTTTTAGAAATAGAGTTGTCTGTTTATTTTCAATAAATGAGTTTGAATTTCTCTCTGGTATCTTTCTCCCCTATTTTAAAGTATGTGCGGTATTCGCAGCCAAGTACTATTTTATTTCTAAATTTTTTGTTCCATGTTAAGCGTTTGCGTAAACATCAAATTTCAACCTTTGACATCATCTTTCGAAATTTGAACAAAACAGAATTGATAAGAATTTATAGGGGGCAAGGGTTTTCCATTCAGTTGTCAATCTCATGATTTTGGTATGCATGTATGTTATAGATCGATATGCAAACATTCAAAAATTAATTTCATAGCAAAAACAATATAGATTTAAAAATAAGCTTGATGAGGTTCAAATTTTTTTTAACATCTTAAACATTTGTAAAAACTAAAACTTAAGCAACAAAATAAAACAATTGGATATTTTTTCTTAACCACCATGAATGGTTTGAATTACGAAGCTTAAAATTAGATGTCAACACTATATATACATTGTAAAAAGTATATTTTTCACATACAAAAGTATGATAAATTTGCTGACCTATATTCAAGTTTGAATGTTCTGATTGAATTTTCCGTTTTCAAAGTGTGTCTGAGTATTATATGTATGTGTAACTGTAACTTTCTTAAGAGAGTGAAAACTAAAATGTAATTCCTTAAATGTTTCCAATTGTCGCTTTATGTTATTTTTCCAAATGTTTAAAAAGTTATACAACGTGACCCATCTGATTCCAAATGCAATGCAAAAAAAACAGAAGACAACTCTTAATATATATAAAAAAAAAATAAACAAACATTTGTCACCCATTTCATTCAACAACGGTACACATACAACTTTTTTTCTATAACTCATGGCATTGGTTTAGATGACTGGTAAACATCTGTATACTAGTACTGACAAACGGGATTTAACAGTTTAAACATCATCAACAACTAACATTTGTCTTATGGTACTTTTTGTTTTTCCTGTTCGCTTTCATTAAGTCATTTGGTAACTTGCGGAACATCTAATATAAGTATCGTGGTTGCATGGTCCGATCTAATATCTAGTTTTTCTTATGTTAGCACTAATGAAGACAACCTCGTATCATGGGGTTTCGTGCTGTTCAGATGGTATTGTGTTGAATTTCCATTTAAAAAGCATGCATTTTTGTGGTCCTTTATAGCTTGATGTTTGGTGTCCACCTAGGCTCCGTGTTGAAGACCGTATCTCAACATATAATGGTTTACTTTATACATTGTTACTTGGATGGAGAGTTGTCTCATTTACACTCATACCACATCTTCCTATGTCTATATAGTACGAATTTATACGACGTACGAAAACATGATCTGACCATAATATCAAACCTTTACATTTTTCTTTGACATTATTTTTATATCGCGTTATCTTATCCTGCCAATCAGAGTAATTTACACTAACCACCTGATTTTACTTGATCGAGAAGCATGAAATGATTACCACTATATGGAGATAGGCTTTCTGCCATTTCTGGAAGATGCATGATTTTTTATAATTACATTAACTTCAAAACTTTTATAATATAAAATTTTACACAACAACTACTCATCTTACCCGATTCTTCAACCTTTGGCTTTCCCTTTTTATCCATTTTTTTATTATCAGTCATGATGTAACGCAAGTGTTTACAAATGTTAATCTTTCAGTACAGATACAACTTTATACCGGCGACGATCCGTTATATAGACAAGTATATATAAACGACAGAAGACATAAAAATTGATGACCACTTAGATAACATGGCATTCTTCCGAACACGTTATTTTATAATTGTAACAGTAACAAAACAATTATGGTGCTTTAATTAGTACACACTGTATAGTAAATTGTAATTTAAACATAGTAAGGTCATTTATCTTAACAAAGGATCATCCTCCGATCTTTTCATCCTACTATAAAGGCCAGTCTGTTATCTGCCAATACGTCGGTGTAAATGGGATGACTGACAATGTTGTTGTATTTCAAATAAAGGATACAACTTTAAAATGTTTAAATGGGAAAATATCTGAAGTGATGTTTTTTTAAATGTTATGAACGATGACTGAAATCATGCTACAGTAATTTGATATTTTTTACATGACTTTTTCAACTCAAATTGGTTTTTTTTATTAGAAAATAGAAATTAAGTAACAGCCATTATTTTGATTTCAACTGGGCTGAAATGTTGTATATATTTTTTAATTAAATGTCGTTTAATACCTTGCCATGAGCACGTTTCAAGCTTATAACCTCAGTGTTGACAGACTTGTAATCATTAAATATCCATATGCCACCTAGTCTTTATCTGAAAAAATATATCGCTGTTTCAGCGTAGACGAATTGCATTGTTAATCACAATGTACGGGAATACATATTTCTACAAAATCATGTTTGAAATTTTTGTTTTTCGCATAAAATCGCATGTAGGAACTGACTTGGATTGTCTCAAACTAATATCAAAATGGGTATTGGAGTGTAAAACAAAAATATTTAACTCCCAAGCAAATTCAAAAAGTGGAATTCATACTGAATTTTATCAACTCCCATATAGGGGATAACGTTTTTAATGTATAAATGTATATTTTTGTTTTAGTTACAACACATTTATCTGCACTTTGAACATATACATGTATCAAGGGTTGAATTTTTGTCTTTTAAAAAAATTACGTATTTGATTAATCTAAAATAGTTGAAATAGCTCCTATTGCATGCTTTTGTGCTGGTCCAAAATATGAATATCGTCATTTCTTTTTGTTACTCATACGGATATGTTTGTTATTTTTAAAATTTAGTTCTACAAGAATATAGACAAATTGTTCATATGTTATCACGTGTATATTAAATAAAGGCAACAGTAGTATACCGTATATATTGTTTGATTATATTGTGACTACATTTTATTTTATAAGTGTTCTATTTGTTTTGTTTAGCATAACTGTCTCTTGGGCGTATCCACTACATTTCATTTGAAACAAATTAGAATTTAATGTTGATAAGCTATTTTCTTATATTCATTGATGACACACTATCTGATATCTTAATGTGTGTAGCATGAAATTTGCTCTGAAAATGCAGGTCATTCTGCATAGAAGCTCTTAAAAATCTGCCTGTTCTAATTTGATTTGCATTTTTTCCAAATTCAAGATTATTTGACTCCTGAACGTTATACTAAAATAATGACTGACATAATATATTATTCATTAAGAAATTTGACAAAGAAAACATATATTTCTATCATTTAGTTACAATATATATAGGTAATATGGGTGCGTAGGTTAGTTTTTTTTAAAATAATTCTACCAAATATTGCTTTGATTGGTTCTAGACATAAAAGAAATTTTGTAAACTGTCACCAAAGAAGAGAGAATTCTCATGCCAACAATAATATTTCAAGATTGTTATTTTCTTCTGATTCCATAGGAATTGTACTTAACGTTGTGATTTTTTAAACAAAGGGTGCAGTGCAACACCAATGACAAAGGCATACTAACAAATGATTTTTATGGTACTCTTTATAGGAGTTGGCTACATTTTTGTCATACAAGTACACACAGAATAGTGGTAGCAAAGATTTGTTCGTTCTCTTGTCATAGACTCAATGAATGATACTGACTGATACGAAATTCCACTACTATATAAGCTGCAAAGCAAAATTAGTAGAAGAAAAATATACCTGGAAGTCTTATGGTTAGTATTTCATTAGCTATATTTTACTATTTCAATTTGTCTATGTAAAAGATAAAAAGTGTCGGACGCATTGTTTACTTCTTTTTCATGCGTTCTTTTTTCAGTTGGTCTTCTAAGTTTTCGATCTGCTCTCTTAGTTCTGGCAGCTTGTCGCGTGCTATATTTTCAGATGACGCTTTCACCTGAAGTTGTCCTTTCACTTTGTTATATTTAGTTTTTAAATCGTCTATTTCTGCTTGCATTGCTTTAACTTTTTCTTCGTGTATTTGTTGTTCATCGCTGTGTTCCTTTTGAAGCTTTTGCAGTCGCCTTCGTAGCTGCTTCAGTTGCATTTCTTTAAGCTCAATTTCTTTTTCTGTATCTTTTATCTGCTTCTTTAACTCTGAATTGTTCCCCTTTTGTTTACGAACATCATTTTGTAATCTTTTTAACCTACTATGCAGCTTATCTAATTCGTCTTCCTGTTTGTCTAGTTGTTCTTGCAGATCATTAGCATTATCACCGCATAAGGCCATCTGGACGGCATCAATTGCAAATTTCTGGAACTCGCATCTTAATTCTTTGACGGCTGAATTGATCAAAATTTTACCAAACTCACTGAAAAATAATCCAGAATTGCAATTTACACAAGGCCTGACAAAATTGATAAGCAAACTTTCTTTATAAGATTGCATGTCAAGGGTAAGTTTATTGACAATAGTTTAAGCATATTTTTATTTAATCTTAGTAGAAGTGTGTTTCCTATCAAAACATGATTTGCTGTACATATTTAAATGCTTAAGTTTTTTTTATATCATTCGGTTACGTTAACATCTGTGTTATACGTTTTGGGGTGGGTTTTTTTAACCATCCGGGAACACGTGCTTTCGTTATCAAATATATATTTATTCAAATTCCCACTTATTGGAAACATTTACGGTTTGGCTGTTCTTACTAATTCCCGCGTCACACTGTCCCGATTTTAATATACGATGGACACCCGAATGCGAAAATTGTAAGTTCGTATCTCGTTAAAATACCAAAAAGTGACCGAAGCAAGTACGATGAATAACGAAGTCTATGCGATGGTGCCGAAATTATAAACGATAGCAAAAGATAGACATACAAAGGTTAACCGAAGACGGGTATTTAAACTTCATATCTACACGATGGATCAAGAAGGCTACACGATGGATTACGATGATGGCGCGATGGCCATACGATGTCTAAAAGACGTCGTGTACAGCTTACGATGCATTTAAATTATTTGATCAATATTGAATATACATTATATTGTACATTTAATTTCTGGTTTAATCATAAGACGGAAGACCGTGGGCTTGAAGGGTAAAACTTGACTCTGAGTCTCGGCATATAATGCCACCAAAATATGGACTTGTTTTTCTCCTTGAAATAGCATAATACACAGGAAATTGGTTGCTCATTTTTTTACCTGCTGGTTCTAAAGACAATATTAAAGGGTTTTCCAGTTACTGAATGTTTTGGTTGATTTCTAAAAAAATAGTTTATGTATCAAATATGCATATTCAATTTACCATTTGTGTCATATACAAATATAGTGTCCATATTTGTCCCCAATATGTTACATACGAGGGGATGACACGCTCGGCATTGCCTTGTTTGAAATGTAAAATGTGTGCACTAGTCTGAATAATCACCCATAATTACACCCATGTTCAGAATAATGAAGAAAAAGTTGGTTTCCCTATATACGTGTACCTGCAGTGTTGGTGTACGAGGCGCGTTTATGATTTTTATTATGTTACTTGATATGAAGAATTGACAAAATATAATATTTTACTTGTAAAGTAAATCCTGAGCCAGAAATAGCTGCTCTTCTTGTTTCATTTGAATTAATAGAAAAAACAATGTCGCCTTTCTTGTTCTCATAGAATCATATGATATGAGCTCCATGTTTTGTGAACGTCTTTCTTAACTGTCGTATTAGACTGACCAGTGCATATCGCGCATGGCACTTTAAATGTATTTTAGCGCGAAAATAACTTACATTTAGCTGGATTTATTGCCGTCGTAGTTCCATCTTGTCGCCCTCGTACTTTTATTACGATGGTGAAGATGGTGATACGAACTCAATACGAACCCTCAACATCGGACGCACCTTCGGGGATTTTTTAACATGTTAAAAAATTTAGAACCCTTCCCGAAGTTGTCCCCGAAGGCTAGAAAAAGTGGCAGATGGTTCTACGGTGGTTAAAGATGGCACTACGAATAGCCCGATCTGGATACGATCAGTCCCGATTTTGAAAATTTCCATAATCGTGTTGCCATCGGCGTAAAAATCGGGACAGTGTGACGCGGGCATTAAGGGTATTATCCACTAAGTAGCCAGTGCCTCGGTATTGGGATTTTTAAATTGGTAAAAGCGGTGTAATTTTACTTTGTAAAACGTTATTATAGAAACCAAGGTTACAACACACTCAATCGAAGTTGACAACAGACGATATGGCTGTCTATATGACATTTTCTGTTTAAAAGAGTATTTGTTGTTTTCATAGTCATGTCGACCTTCAGCCGGGGGGGGGGGGGTATTCAGATGTTTTGTACTCGTGCACCATAACCAGTAATTTAACTGCTTTATTTTTGTAAGTCATGCAAATTGCATTATTAAACTTTCCATATACTTTTATGTATTTTTTGTACTTCAAATATTTTTCCAAAGAACGGACCATGGATAACTAGAAGTATTTATCAGCGGTCTGTCGATATAACAGTTAATTAAAATTAGTGAAATAACTAAATAAATATTAACAGGAAGAAATATGTTGAGGTTTTTCGAATTCAAAAATGATATAAGAAACAAAATTCAATCAAAGTTGTTCCTGTTGATGTAATGATGCGTGGGATATAGGGAGATGCATTTTCCTGTTGAACACGCATTATCTCGTTTATTTATTTTTCATACTGAAAATTGAAACAGGTAAGGCATTTATACCAAAATGTATTTCGACCTATCACACTATATGATCTCTGATGTTTTCCTTTTCAATACAAGGTTTTTACAATATCTATGAACAAGATGCATGAGCAGGCTCATCACGACGAGTGCCATATGTGGAGCAGAATCTGCTTTGTCGTTCACAAATTCAAGTATGCTCGTATTATTAAACTTGAAACTGTGCATTTTTGATGGGATAAAAAATTGTTAAATTAGCTATCTTTCAATTTCAAAATTTCCGAATAATGTTAATTCCACTATTAAATTAGATACAATTGTATACGCTTATGGATGTTTTCAAACAATTAACACACTAAGAAGATGTGGTATGATTTCCAATAGAGCATATCTCCATCAGAAACCAAATGTCGAAGCTGTAAGCAGTTATAGATCATCGTACGACCTTTAACAAGTAGCAAATAAAAAATTAAAACGAGGAACTAACTGCTTTATTTTCTATACTATATATTTTCTGATATCTTGTTTAATGCTATTTACAATTTGACTCTCTGAATAACTTCAAAATGCACAGGAAGGACTGATCTTGTTATACGCCTTACAGTTGTTTTTATTATTATCATTAATATCATGCAAATTGAGTTTTTCGCTTTTCTTTTGAGATAATTGATATACATATATACATTGTGATCAACAACAAAATATAAAATAAGTTTTGCAATTATTTCTGCATTAAAGACTAAAAAGTTTACTTACTCCATTTTCTCAATTTCCGAAGCAGATAACCCAATTGGCATTCTTTCAATATCAGAACTACTGTGTATATCTGTTAATATAATTGAGACAACAATTTTTTATTACAAATACAAATTATAGAACACCATTTATTCTGTCGTGTTATAAAGAAATTTCCGTTTTAAGTTTCACTTAAGGTTCTGTAGTTTTCTTGCTTTACTTTTTTTCTTTTGTCTCTTTTACCTTTATGCAACCGACTTTCAAAACATACTGATACCATCTTGATGACTATATTATAATTTTCTGTTGCATCATAGACCAAAAAACAGCATTAAAAACAAAAAGAAAAATTGACAACTTTTATCATAATTCTGCGAAAATAAACAGTCTTTGTTTCTTCCAATTTTTGCGCCATTTACTAACACAATATAGGTCCATATGATGCTAGAACAATTGAAAATAAAGAGAATTTTGAATTTTTACTTTTCCCAACGCATTGCCTAGTAACATTGAAATCAAATGCTATGTAACGATATACAGTTCCTGCTCCGATAGTGACATCCATTGTGATTATAATGTCAAATCTGGTAATTTCATCAACAAAGAAAGGATGATTTTGATGAAAGCTACAAGTATAAGAACGTCTTAGAACATATCAATAGTTATCAGTGGCATAGCTATTCCGAGAAAGTCAACCAATCCAGGATTACTACCAAAACCTTTAAAAAGTGACGGCTTAATGTTGACCTTTAAGAACCCATTGCTTAATAGCTTTCATGTAAGCAGCAATATTCTGTAATGAAAAGTGTGGTAGAAAAATTGAAAATTTAAAATAATGAAACTATTGATATTTTAAAAAGAAAAGTCATAAAGGAATATAGAATCGATCAATATCAAAATCAAACTTTTGCAATATTCAACATGCCATTCGTAGAAGTTTTTAAGATTTTTCCAAATGAATATATGACATTTGATCACCAGGAAACTAAAGTTTCAACTACGGTTTAAAAATTATTGTCAACATAAAATTACATAAAAACTTTGATAATCTCTTACCATCTTCATCTTGACTCACGCTTTTTCCTGACGACCTCCGTCTAGCCATTTTGCAGTGAGACTAAATGGAGAATTCACAGTATTTTCGTGGAAAGAGTTATTCATTTACAAACAATAATGCTATATTTACGCTAAACTTGTGAACGATTTATGACAATGATATATGTATATATAAATATAGAATATACAAGATATAAGTATAAAAGAATATTGTTGATACATAAATATTTATTGTCCAAAAACAAAACATGACTTTAAATGTGTTACAAAAGATTTGGGTTAACAAATATAACATCAGTATCCAATCTACTTCGATCTTTTACGTAGCCCAATAAACATTTGTACAATAAAAATCTTATAAATAACATTATGTAATATAGGTCTTCCCAATATCTCTTCTTTGTTGTGGCTTCGGATGCAAAATTGTATGTCAAGTGTTATATAATTTTACTCCCACTGAGTCGATACCGCTGATGATAGGAATTTAGTCCCTCAAGCATTATCATCTCAGAGGTCGGTGTTCAGGAACTTATATGATTTAAAACGTTAGCAATTACATTTTTTTTTTTTTTTTTGAAAAATTATACCCTTTTGTGTTTCTTTTATACATAATGACATGGCTCTTTTTTTAGAAGAAATACACAATAAGCATTTAGACAGGCGACAAGAATGAAAGGTAAACTTCTAACTTACATTCTACAGAGGATGCCTACAGAACTATGGACTATACTATTTTCATACTGTGAACGACAAAATTATATCTCTACCTGTGTGACGTTTACTGGGTGCCACCGATGAGTCTTATGTAGACGAAACGAGTGTCTTACGTATTAAATATTAATCCTGATACTTTTGATAACTATTGATACCTGTGCCGATAAGAATATCATTGAAAAGAAATTCACTTGCAGTTTTTTTAAAGTATTAAAGGAAAAAAAACAGATTTGTCTTTACCTATACATAAATTGCCATAGACATTCCGAGAAGCCTTATTACGAAATTGCTTTGATGACTTGGGTTATCTCTCTTTTTGCTCACTGGGCATAAGTCCATTTTTTAAAATCAAAATGAATATTTTGATATTTAGAAATATATGTGGCAGGCTGACAACAACCTTTTAAATTATAGAAAATGCTTACATGTTGTAAAGACTAAATAAAATTTCCAAATGTAACTCCAATTTGGATCACTTGTAACCATTTCAAACTAAATTATTCGCTTTTATGTGTTGCACGACTTGGTTCTGATGTTCATGCAGTTTTAGTATAGCATGATAGCATGTTTTAAAACTAACGTATAATTCAAACCGTATGGCTTCCTCTTTTTTATCAACCACCCTCTTCCAATCTCAATCAGTACACAGGTATAACGTATATCATTATATGTACTTTTTGCTCCTCCGCTTAGCAAGAATAAATACGGAGTAGATATCCCAAAAAACTAATCTACCCTGCTTTATATGTAATTGTGTCTGTCCCAAATCATAAGCCTAGTCTGTTTATTATCACATCTCATACATGTAAAGTTGTGTGTTTGTTATATTTATATTTGGTGTTGATAATAGTTTATCTTTGATTTATGCACATCTATTTTTTTTTATTAAATCTCGTAAAAATGTATGTATTTTATTAACTTATAGATTTGTATCCCAAAAGCACATGTCATATGAAACTCAATTATTGCATTTCTTATAATCCTAAAAATAAGTCATACTAAATTAAATGTCTACTCATAGAGATATATATATAAAAAACTTCTTATAAGAACAATCAGTTTTTACTTTGCATAAAAAAAGGTAACAGTAGTATACCGCTGCTCAAAAGTTTTATATCAATTAAGATAAACAAAGGGATTACAAAATAGAACCCCGGAAAACACATAAACTATTATATGAAAACAACGGAAACACTGAAGTGTAACAAAAACAAAGAAGTGCAACAAGAACAAACGCCAATGCAACATACATAGAAACGAACAATTTGATAACAATTGCCATATTCCTGACTTGGTACAGTACATTTTAACGGAAAAATGTTGGATAAAACCTAGTTTCATGGCTAGCCAAACCTCGCGCTTGATGACAATGTTTAAATACTGCAAAAATGACAACATTATAGAAAAAATTAATGTGTATGTATAATTTTACATCCCGTTTGAAAAGAATACAAATGTAAATATGTTTTAATTCACTGATGACAAAATCTATATTTGTGGCAAGGTAAATAAAAGCAACAGCAGTTACCGCTGTTCGAAATTCATAAACGATAGATAAAACAAATCCGGATTTCAAACTAAATCTGAGGGAAACACATAAATATAAGAGGAAAACAACGAAACGACAGAAACACTAAAGTGCAACAAAAAAAAAACAAACGACAATGCAACACGTACAATTAAAGATCTTAATTACAACATGCCAGTTTTCCTTCTACGTGAAACTGTGTTAAACAAATAAATCCTGTGCATATAGTTGCTTTAAACTAAAATCATATAAATAAATAGATAAGTAATCGTCTTTACTTTTACATACAAAGAGAAAATAAGAAATAGAACGAAAACTACAAACGATACGACATAAAACAATATCCAATCATATTAACAAATAAAAATAAAAATTAAATCACAATATACTGAATTCCAAGGAAAATTCAAATCGGAAAGTTCTTAATCAAATTGCAAATTCATAACTTAATAATAAAACATCATGAATAAATACATGAATGTTGGATGTACAAATACCGAGTCACGTCTTATACCAATGCGTATCCACACTCAGAAAAACAGCCAAAGTCTGGATTATAACACGTTCGGTACTTTAAAGACCAGACGACGTAGATGATGCACTACAATCTGAAACGTGGTAAATATGTCCTTAGTTAGTTTTGACACAGACACATCGATCGTATCGGTCGACCGATTTGTGATGGTGTCCATATAATTTACGGAGTGTCATTTTTTTTATATTTCTCATAACTTTGTTGGAGCAGTTTCTGCGTAAGGAGCACACTCCTGTATATGAAGTATGTAAAGTGTGAACATGTACGAGCATGTCGTATCTACTGAGATATGTAAACACCATACGATTGGGCATTGAGTATGTTACTGCTGAAAAATGGGAAATTGATAATTTGGAACTTGAAATTGTTCAGTTTGTCATAGATTTTAGTGTGAAGTCGTCGTAACACAGAAGAAAATCATCTCGACAATCTTCGAATCTTTCTGAAACAAATTTGTTTTATACTACCAACCAAAGTATTCAATTTATACAGTGACATACAGCTTTTCATATTAGTCAGAATGTTGCACTGATCTCAATCGAAGAATATTCCTTTTCTGCCTGTATGTGTATCATATCTATTTCTGTTGAATATGTTAAATAAAAAATTGTTTTGCTATAAGCTATCTGACAAACGCTTGATGAAGTTCGTGCTAATTTACACTATTTAATTGTTGCAAATACTTATGTATTATTCAGCGATTAAGTGTTTCGCCGAGTATTGATGAATTATTTGGTATTACAATCAATGCAATATTAATTTCAATATAATAACAATTGATTAATCCGTCGTATTTAATATTTTATAGTGTTTGAAAAGTGATATAGACATATCTGCCTGGAGTTTAAATTAATTTTCAAAATTTTTAGATATAAAATCATCGATTTCATCCATTTTCATTCGACTTTGGATATAGGATATTTCAACATGGAATCGATATCAAATGTGCGTCACTTGAAACATGATGCAAGCTGTCATATATAGAACTTTAAGCTGAATTCAACATTTGCTTAAAACGCTTATTTCAAGAAATTACTTCCAGAAAGTATCCATTATGTATGGGAATGAAACCTGACACATACTACGTAATTATATACTTCATGAAGTTCAACAGCATTAGTCTTTTCTTTTTTTGTTAGAAAATATGCTTGTACAATTAAATCTATGCGGTGTTGGTATTGGTATCAACGGAAATTAACTCATAGTATTCCCCTAAACAACATATTCTGCTCTGTTAAGGATGTCCTGTCTGGTCTATTGTAGACGAAACGCGCATATCATGTACAAAATTATGAGCCCTTATCTTTGATGAGTTTAAGTTTTCAATGAACAATTCAAAGTTTAATGAGTTTGTTAATTGTAAATCTGATAGGTTAATCGACACATATAATTGGTACTAGGATGCACATAGGTTACTTAATGCATTAGAGAGAGGGAAAAGATTAAAAATCAAAATCACAAGTCGAAAATAGACTGACAATATTAAGGCTAAACAAGAAAATGACAAACAGACAAACCACATTACACAAAACACATTGCAGAAAACTCTAAACTGAGCAATACGAACCCCACCATAAACTAAATAAAAATAGTTCAATAAGAGGACACTTCAAAGCACCCAAGAATACTCTTTGGTATCGTTTGCCTATCTTATGCATTAGGTAACACAATTAAAAATCTGCTATTCACGATTGCAAATATCATTCGATTGCGGTGGAAATTGGAATGACAGAAAAACATATGGTTTTCACGATAGAACAACATACATACACGATATATTTAAACAATTGTTTTAAATGAACATCGATAACACATATCCTTTTGTATTTACTGTAATGTAGTCGGTTATAAGGTCAGGTACCGTTTTCATTTTTTCTTTAGTCTTGACTGACAGTAAGGAAAGTTTGCCTTCAAATATCCTCTTTTGAACTATTTGTATTCAACAATATTTTGAGCGTTGCAGCATATATATATATATATATATATATCTATATCTTAGATGGTTTATCCCAGAGATTATGTTTTTCCATCAGGTGTTCTTAATGTCTTAATGTTAAATCGTTTGAATGTAACAGACGTCTTCAGGACTATTGACCTTTGAAAAATATCTGTGTTACAGATTCCCACAGATATCTGTTTCAGTTATCGGTAGTTAACATGATTTTCCAGACAACACAAATCAATTGTAGATCTATCTAAAAACTACTATATTCGTCTAAATCTATATAAGCATTCTCAAGATGTAATATCACTTTTTTATACTGTATTCTTATAGTACGGTAACTGAATATTGAAACCATAATAATGGTTCTTTGCATAAAGCTCGAAAGCAATCATGTATGTCATTATCTACTGGACAGCCATTTGATTTTCTTGGGATAAGTGAATATTTTGAAATAAAGCAGTGACAAGTTTAGAAAATAACTAAAGGTACTTGAATAAGAAAATATGAAAATGAATATTCTGCAACATAAAATGCAGGAATCAAACGTGTACATAGTGCAAATTATTTTTCGCCATTGGAAAAAATAAACATGCGTATATACGTAGCAACAGATGAAAATGTATAGTCAATCTGCAATACAAAAAACATTCCTTCTTTCCCACAAATAACCTAAAAATAAATGATAGTTCCCTTATGATCCATCATCAAATACAACTTATTCAAAGAATCGTCTTCCTCGTGAATAACTGTGTAGGAGCTGCTTGCTCATTTGGAAGGATTCTTGTTTCTTGTTTTTCAAATTTCTTTGTTTCACGATTGTTCTTTGTTTGTTTATTTTCTTTTTTCTCGTCAAATTTTTAACTGGCTGATTACTGCTTTTGATTTTCCCTGTTAGACTGTTTGTGTAAACTAATTCCCAGCTTCTCAAACTCAAAATGTGTGTTTCTTGCTACTAATACAATTCAGTCAAATATTTATTTTTATTTAGAAAAAATATTTCAGATAAACAAAAGTTAGTATTTATTTGCTGCTCTGATATTTCTGTTTAATATTTACCTTTTGTAAAATAGGAAGGAACAAATAAAAGTACGCAAAACACAACATAGAAAATAGTGACTGAGCAACAAGAAAACTACCAAAAACTTAATAAAAATAAATTAAAAAGAGGACACTCCAAGGCACCCAATAATCTTCCTTTGGTATATTTTTATGAATTTCCTGTTTACAAAACTTTCAATTTTTTCGGAAAACTGAGGATTTTCTTATTCCAGGCATAGATTATCTTAGCCGTATTTGGCACAACTTTTTGGAATTTTGAATCCTCAATGCTCTTCAACTTTGTACTTGTTTGGCTTTATAAATATTTTGATATGAGCGTCACTGATGAGTCTTTTGTAGACGAAACTCGTGTCTGGCGTACTAAATTATAATCCTGGTACCTTTGATAACTATTTACACCACTGGGTCGATGCCACTGCTGGTGGACGTTTCGTCCCCGAGGCCAGGGTATCACCAGCCCAGTAGTCAACACTTCGGTGTTGACATAAATATCAATGATGTGGTCATTTTTATGAATTTCCTGTTTACAAAACTTTGAACTTTTGGAAAAACTAAGGATTTTCTTAGTCCAGGCATAGATTATCTTAGCCGTAATTGGCACAACTTTTTGGAATTTGGAATCCTCAATGATCTTCAACTTTGTACTTGTTTGGCTTTATAAATATTTTGATATGAGCGTCACTGATGAGTCTTTTGTAGAAGAAACGCGCGTCTGGCGTACTAAAATATAATTCTTGTACCTTGATAACTATTGCCTCTATAATGCATAAGGTAACGCAATTAAGAAATTGGCTTTTCACAATTGCAAAATGCATTGTATTGCGGTGGAACCGGAATGACAGACACACATATGCTGTTCACGATCGAACACCATAATTACACGATAGATTAAGACAATTGTGTTAAACACAATTCTATTTCTGACTGGAATTTACTATCTGAAGCATTAAGTATGACTGACACCCTGGAATCCTGCAAAAGTGGCATATCGTCGCTGGGCTTCCAAAATGTCGCATATGACTTTTTTGGCTAAAAATACTTTTGAGCACCAATGGTCTGGGCGGGAGGAAATCTTTGGTATTACAAAGTAGCAAGCAGTTAGACCAATCAAAACGTTTAAAATAAGACATATTACAAAATTGCCAATGTCAGTTGTTTGTAAGTTTTACTTCCAAAATGTTGTATGAAACTTGAAAATCGTTGTATAATGGCTTTGGGAATAAAATAATCATACATTTTTTAATTTCTGTAAAAATAATTTAAATTCTTAGATAATCCAGAAATGTCAAAGTTTTTATTTCACTGCTATTTACAAAAATCTTTAAGTTCGCATACGACATTTTGGAAGCAAACATTTTGTCAAAATTATTCAAAGCCTGTTTGTGGGATATTTTTTTCTTGAAAAAAGACATATTACAAAGCCTGTTTGTGGGTTTAACTTGGAAGCCCGGCGACGATATCCATTCCAAGAATCCACAACTAAATAAATTACTAAAGCCAATTTCCTGTTGTATATATGTTATTATAGACTTTTTTCTTTATTTATATGAATTTTAATCTGTACATAGCACACACGTTCCAGGAAGTTTTAAACTCCTACCTAGGAGTATACTCCCGTATTCGGAAGAAAAAAATGAGCTAACAATATATATGAATATAACTTTATTGTAGAAAATTCTATTATATCATTTTCAATATTAGAAAAAAAATTCTATAATCCATAAATATTCTTATAGTTTAAATACAATTTGGTCAGGCCAAACAGAACTTACTGGTTAGACGTTTTAAGAAACCAAGTTAAGATCTTAATTGATAGGATATATCTAAAAAAATATATATAAAATCAAAGCAGAAAAAAAATCAAAACAACAAAAGTACATGATACGACCAATAAAAGGCGTATATGTGATAGTATTGATCATCATTGCGTATTTCCCGGACAAACTATATACAACCTTGTTTGTGTAATCGACTTTCTATCTGAAATTGTTTGGTGATTAGGCTAACAGTTGAGTAAATAAATAACGGAAAAGAAAATTAAGGTACTGTGGTTAAAGGTGAAAAGCAAACATTAGAAAATAACATGGTCGAGGAAGCTAATATTGATTCAAATTAAAATGGTTTCAAGATCTGAGCAACAAATGAAGTTAACTGTGTATAAAAATGTGTTTAATTTGTGTCAACATTGCTTGCTAGTTTTCAAATCAAATCTTACTTCCTCGTAAAGACAGATGTCATACTTTAAAATAAAAAAGGATACCCTGGTTTGAATTGATTCATAACATGGAAATACACTAATTTTATTGCAATGTAAGATCGATAAAATGATCTTACCAATGGGCAAATTGTATAAATTGTGTGAAAATTATACATTGACACTAAAAGCGGAAAGTATACCATACGAAAACTTATCCGGGATAATTTTAGAAAACGTTACCGAAATGTACGAGAATACAACCTCAATAGAAAAAGAGGGAGACTTAGGAGCTGTGTCTTATATAATAGTTGTTTTACTTTTCTATTCAACAGGAATAATAGTTATGATAATAAAGTATTCCAAAACAAGTTCAAAAGAGGTGGAAGAAGAATTGGCCTTGGATATTTTCTTTAAAGGGATGCCTATGGGCAAAAGTACTAAAGAGCACAATGTTAATAATGTTGCCATACGTGCTTTCAATGCTCTGACTGTGGTGGATTATAATCACAAAAATGGGATACTACCTCGGACGATTCTAGAAACTGACGTTTGAGATGAAAGTAGATGTTTTAGTTGACATTATTAAGTATTTTTGTTTAATTTACTCAAAAGTAAGTAATGCAATTGTTATACTGGTATCACGTTTATTATTGTATGTGTGCAGCGCCAAGTCCTGTTGTATTAATGTTTTGTCATGATTGCAAAGTAAACATTTTCACTTTTTACATCTAGTGTAATTTCTTTCAGATGTATAAAACATGTTATTTATATATAATATTAGTCTTATCCTTCATCAGTTAGCATTAGTTTTAGCATTAGTTTATCATTTGGAAATCGAAGGAATACCATCATACTTTTATTTAATTTCAGTGTTGCTTACCATATCGAGCATTTGTAAGGTTACGTATTATATGGCTAAATACTGATTTGTCTTTGAATACACTACAGGTGTTGCAAGTCATGCATTAGTTGTCAGTTTTGCATTTTAATATGTCTTGGTATCCTACCGTAGTCTAAAATCGGTCATCTTGTTAGTTCGTTTAGTATTTGTGTTTGAACTTAACACACGGGGTAACTACGCATTGACGTCACTACGCTACTAAGAAAATGTGTGTAGAATACGTTTTTCCTACTCTTTTGAATAAAAAATAATGTCTAAAGCTAAGTTTTTATTGTTATTCTCTAGTATTACTCAAAAATACCAATTTTCTAATGACCATTTCAATCCCGACTTCCAAATGTCTAAAAACATTTTAGAACTTCGCAAAATCCCACTTGCAGCCTCCATTGCTTTGTGAATTTCAAAATGACATGTTCCTTACGTCTTCCGCGATTTTCCCGCGAAAAAAAGTCCAACCAAAATGAAAGGTAAACTACACGAAAAAACGATGTCCATGCCATAATTTTGTGCAAAAAAATAAAGTAGGTTAATAAGAAATAATTTTACATTTATTTTTCATAGAAAAAAAAATTGATTCATTATAAACAGACCGATATTCAGACCATCATGACTGTAGGTAAATATTCATACAAAATTCCATTGATGTCGAAAGGGAGGGCAAAAAGGAGGTTTCCTGTTGAATAAAACCCCAAATTATTGCAAACTATTTTATAGCAATATCCCGCAAACAAATAATGTAATTGCCGTAGACTGAAAAATCGCCTAATTGACAATAGAGCAATTTGATTGGGTAGAACGATTTTACATCACGCGATTTTGACGCTATTGGAATTTGAATGTAAACAAAACAAGGTCAATAGGTTCAGTATGGGACAGCATCGTACATTGAGTTACTAAGAAACAATTATGAGTTACCAAGCTTGATAATGCATGGTTATTATAAGCTAAGTCTATACAGAAAAAAAAAGAAAAAAATGTCCTTAGGTGAACGACTTATCAACATAGCTGGATAAATTTGGATATTTCTTCTATAAAACACAATGTACTTTCTGACATAGCCCTTTTAATAATACGGCATTAGAGTTTGATAAACATAAATTGAAATAAGGCAGAAGATTCCCGATCGGCAATCCTCGGGTGAATCCGCTACTCTCTTTCTAAGGTACGGAATTTGGCGAGTTGTGACAAATGGGAAGCTACCAAAAGGATCATAAGTGGGAGGGAAACGCCATTGCAAAAATCGAAAGACGACGAAAATACAAACAAGTTCACAAAACAGTAACATAAAAACTAAAAACAGAGCAACAGCAAACCTTCAAAAGTTTGGTGATTTCCTGTGGTTTTTTGTTTTAAAGTAGGCAGAACTTTCTTCACTAGTGGCACCCGCCATATTGCGCGTTTTAAGTACACATTGAGTGATAAGTCTCATTCAGTAGTGTCACAATCTAGGAAAGAGGATATCACTGTGGTGGTTACGACAATTGGAACACATCCGTGGCAAATTGTGGCAGATAGATAACGTTCAACCAACGCCAGATAGCTTCATTGAAACAAGAGATAACTTGTTTATTTTATTGCTTGAAATCTGTGGTTTAATAGCCTAGCTTCCTTATAAGATGTCCGAATTGGTTTTTGAAATAATTTTGGTTTTTGAAACAAACTCGAATAAGTAAATGAAAATGAATTACTGTGGGAAGTATCCATCCAAAATTGTCACATACATAGCTTTTTTATATAATGCAAGAGAAAAGGAGATATAGAAATGGAGCTTTGATGGATTCCAGTTACACATTGTATGGATGTAAAACTCAAGTCTTAATTCTCCAAAAAGCAAATGCTGTAATGTTTTTGCAGTACGTAACGAATCTGCAGAAACCGAACCAAAAACACTTTACATATAATCCATAACAATCGATTATTATCATTCAGAAACCGAATATTACACAGACCGACGCATACAAGAATGCATACGCAAGAAGTATAATCACATAAAATACCGAAAAATGCCTTATCAAATAGCAAAATCAAAAGCTCATCATTCAAAACGGAAAGTTCCTATTCAAATGGCAAAATCAAAAGCTCAAACTTCAAAACGGAAAGTCCCTCATCAAAAGGCAAATGGACATGGTGACCACTGTTATCTTATGAAAGGGAGTGTTCAAATTTATATACAAAAGTTAGTTTTGTTCTACCATTAGCTGATGGTTTTTTTTAACTTAATCAGTGTCAGCTTATATCGCTAGTTGAAATATTTGTCCCAAAATAAAAAAAAATCGGATCTTGTTGAAAATATATAATTGAAAATCAAAGAACACATCAACACATCAACAATTAAAATTGTATCATGAAACTAATACATAATATATCAAATAAACGGATACATAAGTTCATTGATCTTTATTTCTGGATTTCCTGGACAAACTATATACAACCTTGTTTGTGTAATCGACTTTCTATCTGAAATTGTTTGGTGATCAGGCTAACAGCTAAGTAAATATATAACGGAAAAATAATTAAGGTACTGATGATAAAGGTGGAAAGCAAACACTTAATAAATAACATGGTTGAGGAAGCTTGTATTGATCAAAATTACACTAGTTTTAAAAACTAAGCAACAAATGATTTTAGTTGTTTGGAAAATTATGTTTAATTTGTGTCAACCTTGCTTGCTGGTTGTATAATCCAATTTCATTGGCTTGAAAAGACAGATGGTGTGCATCACATTGAAATTATTTAGTTTAGGCTGACTCCAAGAATGGAATGTAATAATTATTTTTGGAATGGAAAGTAAATAAAATGTTTTTACCGATGAAGATTTTTTATAAATTGTGTGAGAATTATACTTTAAACCTAAAAGCGGAAAGTTTAACATACGAAAACGTTACTGGGATAGTTTTTAAAAACGTAACCGAAATGTACGAAAACACAACTTCTACAGAAAAAGAGGGAGATTTAGGAGCTGTTTCATATATAATAGTTGTTTTACTGTTTTATTCAACAGGAATAATAGTTATGATATTGAAGTATTCTAAAACAAGTTCGAAAGAGGTGGAAGAAGAAATGGCTTTAGATATTTTCTTTAAAGGAATGCCTATGGGCAAAAGTGCCGAGGAACACAATGTTAATAATGTTGCCATACGTGCTTTCAATGCTTTGACTGTGGTGGATTACAATCATAAAAATGGGATACTGCCTCGGACTGTACTAGAAACTGATGTTTGAGATAATATTGGTATTTTTACTTAGATATATTTTTTTTGTATTTGACTTAAAAATCAGAAATGCAATTGTTATTTCACTTTTATCACTATTCATATTTTGCAACGCCTTATTCTATTGTAGTTTTAATAAATGTTCTGTTATGAAAGCAAAGTAAATATTTTTCACATTTTACATCTAGCTTGATTACTTTCAAATCGATAAATTATGATATATTCTGTTTTTGTTTTATTTAATCGCTTAAGGACGAATAGTTTTAATATTTACCTTTGCGTGGATTTATTGACGTTATTTTCACTTTCTTTTCTTTTTTCAATAATGCAAAACTACAAAACTTATGAGTTTTCTCAATTTAAAGACCGATTAGAAGTCACATATGTAAAATCAATGCTAAGAAGAAAAGTTAGGAGCTTACAAATTCATTTCATTGCTCTCCATCGGTTTTTCAAACCCATAGTCTCCCCCTTTTGAAAGTTAAATGACTGAAGATCTTTGCAAAACATGTTTTACTTACAATTTTGAATAATACTAAAAAAGGCGTACAATTTACAAGGAGGATACATTTTGCCTGTTTCTCGGATCTTAAGTATTTGTTTTTGATACTTTCTTAGTTTCGGGAACGAAACGCGATGAATGCTTGAAATTGAATACTTTAACATGGGAAAAACACTGGACTAAGAAAAATGCGATGGTGTTGTTTTGGAAAAATACCGGAATATCTACTGGGACTCTTCTTTATCACACACACACCGCTTAGCATAAATGAAGCATGAAAGAAATGGTGATGTATCTTTCTTTCTTGGTTCCGTTTGAAATCTAGAAGACGCAAGACTTTAAACTAAATTGAAACGTAATTCAGTTCTAAGAGTTAATATTATATCAACCAATTTTATTTTTTTTTTCAATGATGAAAAAAATTGAATGCATTAGGTTATCATCGTCAGGTCAAATCGGATTTTCGAATATGTATTTTTTTGCTTATACGATAAGCAAACACCATTTAGTAGTAAAAACAAAAGTTACCTGATTCTAAATCAGCTTAAAATTTCAGAAAGTGCGAATTGACATCGCGGGTCTATTATTTTTACCAAGGGAGCTACAACGTGAAAGTTATAAGTCAGCGTGTGGGTGTAAAAGCACTTCTTTTATCATATAATCGACCTTATCATCCATGTAAGACTCACCACTGAACATTCGAATATCATTCATCAATTATTTGATTAAACTTTAAACCACCATTATGTCAAGCCTGGGAACTGATTTGACTGCCTGGAAACATGATAAGAAACTAATGTATCAAACTGAACTCATTTTACAACGATTTAAAAGTTGTTTATATCTTCATTTATTCATCCCAAACCTTGATTACATTAAAAGATAATACTGATAATATGAGACAATTCGAATTCATTTGATAAACGTTTTCTATTAAAATATAATATAAATTAAAGTCTATCTATCTAAAAAAAAATCTACGAAATTAACATTCGTCGAGCTATGCTCCTTAAGCTCTATAAGCCTTAAAAAAAATCCATTGGAATTACATTCGAGCTAAGCCACATAAAACAGAAAATAAATGCCACGAAAATTGCATTTGAGTTAAGCTCCAGAAAGCTGATTAAATATAGGGAATTGATCATCCAAGACCTCCGACAACAATGTATACCAAATTCAAAAATACCATAGAAAGTTATTTAATTTCTATTTTGAATGAGTTTCTATTGGAGCTTATTAACTGACAGATTTTGATATGTTCTTTCGAGCTCGCTCGATAAAGAATGTGTCTATTTATTTTTCCTTTAAATCTCAGAACTCATTGGCCAACGGCATATAAATTTATCTATGATGTATCATATATTTAAAGAGATATGTTTTCAAGATACAATTATTATCACGATCACTACATAATTATAAAATAATCATCAAAAGAGAAATAACGAAAGCAGAAGCTGTTAGCGGTAATTCAATGAATATCAGAGCAATGGGCTCTGAGAGATTTTTTGTTTTGTTTTTGTTTTAGTTTTAGGAGTTCGCATTACAATCATATATCATATAATTCTATTGTAAGATTGCTATGTCGCTAAAGATGACGAAATGCTTTTTCATTTTTCTTATTAATGCCAAAAAAAGGTTTCATGCTTTAGATGAGTAAATTGATGTTCATTCTAAAAATTACAAGACTCGTCCAGTCAACCTCTGATCACATCTTAATAACTGCATCTTTATAAGAAAACATTGATTGATAAAGCCTTTGTTGACCGAAATGTTTTTGATACTGTATTTGGTAGATGACATCTTTATTTGATACGAACGTCAATCATTTAACTGATCTTCTCATTTAGCAACAAGATGATATAATATGTCTGTAGACTAAATCAATAGGGAGTATGGATGATTATATCTTCAAAAACATTGATGAGATTCTAAAATCTAATCCTCGACGAAAACGACTGTAAATTTCAACGGGGGTTTTAATGTTATAGTATGTACATACATCTGTCGGATGAACAAACTATGCCAATCCTTTTAAAAGAATTACGAGAAATTCTGAGAGACGAAACAAATTAAATGACCGCATAAGTACCGTCAATGTTTTGAAGAATGTCCTGGAAATGCTATTTTGTCTGTCCCTTCAATCTCCTTAATTACAACCAAATAGTAAATAGATCATTTGAAGATGCTGAGATTATTTGATTGTAACATCATGATCAATAAGAGTGACAATCTCTACCACAGCAGTGTATCACACAACGATAAAGTCTTTAACGTAACTAAGGGACGTAAATCTTCAACTGAAAATGCCAAAAACAAAAAATGTTTAAATTGATCTGTATTTATTTTTTTATCTATGAAAATATTTTGAAATTAAAAAAAATTGGTCCGAACGTAATTTAACCATTTTCCGGAAAACCAAACTTGTACAATGTAAATCCCTCTTTGAGCTATTTAGATGCACTGGATAAGGTTCGGAAAAAAATGAAAAGGGTTTATTAAGGGTAAAAAGAGTAAGAGAAGTCGAGTTTGCTTTAACATTTTGTCAAGAATAGATCTGTCAACGATTTATTGCAATGGATTGAGGAAACAGTGTTGTTTCCCAAAGACAGATTATCAGAAAAAAATCATTTCTGACCGGACATTATTTCATTTTATACATCACATAAGTTACGATCAAGAGATGATCGTTCAAAATAGTTCTCAAGGCCAGTAAGAAGAATACAGGAGACCATAGTTTGTGTATTTACAATTAACCAACATGGTGCACAAAAATACCCTATTACAAGTTATTATTTACAGATTTTATTTTTTTTACTACAACGTATACGTAGTATTGATTATAAAATCACATTTATGTTCTGAAACAATTTTTTATTATGAACATCGTTATTAAGCCTATATTAACTTTACGACCAGATCGTGTCCAATTAGATAATGTTTCAACGTAGCTGGGTTTTTTTTACGAAGCGTAGCTTTAATGTTTGGTTAACTGATGATAAATCGAAAGCAGGCAGCAAAGATTTTGATCAAGCCAATTAAATCATTAGCCTTCTAGAGATCAATCGAATCTCTAGGTTAAGGATATGTTATACGACTAGTTATAACGATGATTTGTTATGAAAATATGATCAATTAAACTGGAATTTGTTTATACTTTGATCTCATTTTCTCAGTTTTCCCGGAAATAAAAAAAAGAAATAAATGATATTCTCTACATAATCTTCATCACATATTTTCTTGTGATAATCATATCACAGTATTTCTGACAAGTCGTGATTTCAACAGTGTTTATCGGTCTATTTAGATGATAATTGGGCAGAAACCGGCATTGTTAACATTTTCAACAGAAGGGTCCATATAGTCCCTCTCTGGAAACATCCGCACCAGCCACATTCAATTTTAAAGAGCTATGGTTAATTTACGAGAATTATTATGTTATGCTTATGTGATAAGAATCTGCCAATTTGCAGTGTGAGCAAAGACTGTTTGACTTTAAGTCTGCATAAAATTAATAGTCACGTTTAACAATGTTCGGTATTAACATATGTTCAATTAAACTGCAATTCGTTTGCTTCGTTATGTTTACAGTTAACAATTTAAGAAACAAAGTCTTAAACACAAATATATTTTTAGGAATTAATTATTTTATATTATTAATCACATATCTTTTTGTGATAACAATATTCTAAAACTTGTGAAATTGGAATAGTGTTTATTTGACCATCCAGTAGATACTAAGGCTGATGTCGGCATCCTAAGCAGTTTTAACAAGAGGATCTGTATACAAGCTCTCGTGCAACATCCTCATTAGCTCTTTTTCAGTTGAGAGAGCCATGTTTAATTTACTAGAGTAACTTGTGTCAGATCAACATGGATAACGTAACCACATTTATTAACAATGCCGTTGACTTTTCATGGTGTAAATAATATATACCTATCAGAATAACAACCTCAGAGAATATATTTGATACTCTTCGGTAGTGTGCGGTGATTCTCATCATGCTTGTATTACAGCTTACGATGATCGACACTAGACTACTCAATTTTATGTTTAAGTAATTCAGTTTCAGTAGTTTAATAATTGTAAAATGTTGCGTTGAAATGCCATCGCAAATATTCCTCTTTGATTTCCACTTACAGTGATCATGTTATAACGATTAGAAAATTAATAATTCATAAGGTTATCTATAAAGTATTCAAAGCTTTATTAAATGTACATATTTGTTTAAAGGTAGCGATTGATATGTTCAATATTGATTGTTGACCGGATTACACGAAATATTGCTGATTCCAAGAAGTGGGTGTAATAAAAAAAAAAAAAGAACACAATAAAATAAATTAAACAACCTGCTATGTTTTGTGTTGTTATTAAACAAAATGAAATCTCTATTTATTTTATTGACACTGTGTATCCATTCTCATTTATTTAATTGAACTGTTAATTTCCCGTGATGTCGTAACTGTTATATTAATCGTAAGACCATCATAAGTTATATGGCCAGTTGTCTAACGTTTACGATAAAAGTGTTGACAAAGTTTTACATGCGACACTTTCGAAAAAACATATCATTCGACTACACAATGTATGGACACGTTATAAAACCACCAAAGGACATGTCTTAGTCATAAGATACTTTCAAAAACCCGGCCCCTGGTTCTCGCGTCAAAGTTAGTTAATCTCTACCAAACAAAAATACGATATTGACAACCTGTAAAATGTAAACCTTTATGAATGTCCAAA
Organism: Mytilus edulis; assembly: GCF_963676685.1. Classification (NCBI taxonomy): domain Eukaryota; kingdom Metazoa; phylum Mollusca; class Bivalvia; order Mytilida; family Mytilidae; genus Mytilus; species Mytilus edulis. Next base: position 66,619,942 of record NC_092344.1, on the reverse strand, counting down.
TTTCCATAGGGTAAAAATTTCATAATAGAATTCACTGGGGAAAGTATAAATGATACGTATGAACTCTTAAGATGTTATAAAACATAAACGTAAAATTGAAAATAACGCCTTAATAATGATTAAAAAATGTAAAAAGATAAATTGAATGTTTATTTCAAATCTAATTCCAGAGATTTTTTTTATTTTCTAAGTCAGTTACAAATGTATTCAAATATTTGTATACATGATAAGTAAGCCTGATTAATTAATCATGCTATTCAGTTTATTCAACCCTACCTACAACATACCCACAGAGCAGTAATGTCAACGGAATCTCCAAGTTCTTTTTCATTGTTATTGAAATAAAGACATGCAGGACTTTGTTTTAAAGAAACATTCCAGACATCAACATTTGAAAGCGGCATTTTTTGTTTAGGTACAACAATTTTTTTTCATGTAAAAAATCATGGTCATTGCAGATATTAGCTTGTTTTACTATATTGAAAATAGTGGAGAGCTTCATTCAATCTGTTTTTAACATATAAAAAACTTACATAACAGAAATGTATGCCTTTGTCATTTATAACGTCTAGCAGAATAACCGTAAGGCTCGGCAAATTCAGACATTCTCGAAAAATCCACATACTTTCTTGAAAAAAATCGTATTCTTTCACAGGAAGCTAGGTTTCTTATGTTATCTATTCAATAAAAAGATTGTAAAATGACCATGTTTTTGTCCTATATAATGGGTTCATTGACCTCGAGATAGCTTTTTTGACTTTAGTGCTGGGGGTTTAACTTTCCAACAAGTCAACCAATAACTTCAGAATTCAAATTTTCTGCTTCTCAGCCAAACACACGGCAATACAGAAAAAGAGTACATATATAGGTTCGGAGATTAATGTATCTCCGTGTAAAGTGACATGGATTCCTATCATTTTTTAAATTCACCCTTTATAAGGCATCGTCATTCCATATCACGATATAATATTTTGAGCTAAATGTAAACGTATCATCTATCAAACAAATACAATCGTTATGAAGCTTTGCTTGATATTTGTCCCACTTAAAGTCGCTGTTTCAAGACAAACGTAGGCTATCATCTCCAAAATATCCATTTGTCACGATGAAGCTTTGAAATAAGATAATTGTTAGTTCACCTAGCATCAACGTCAACCTTACTTTAAATGCGGTTTGCTCGACCATTCCTTTGATGTGAAACAGTAAATTTTATTTCAACTGTGACTGTGTCATTAGCATTGTTCCAACATCACGCACTTCTAAACTTTGTTTCAAAGAGATAGTTGATTGAATAAAAGTGGCCATATAAGTACAAATAAATTACAATTAATACTTTATAATAACAAAATAAGAGTACATGTGAAAAAAGAAAAAGAAGTAGTACTAGTTTACTAGTTTTGAAACGACGTCGATCAAAATAAAGAATACAAGCCACACAAAATATGTTTTTATTTCACATGGTATGCAATATATAAGATAGCATAGTTGCTTTATAACCTCAAGTCTAGATACCCTTTGTTTTATTTGTGTAATTGAGTTGCTGTCTCATTGAACAATATATTCTAATATTCAGAAATAAAAATCATAATGATTTCAAAAACTTCTTATCCCGACATAATTCGTCAGAGTCTGCGAAGACAAATAGGAGAAATATTTTAAAACTCATGATGCCTTGAAAACTTATAATTTTTAACAGTTTGGAGCATTTTTGTATTAAGTAATGCTTTTTCTTGAATTAAAATGTTTCATTAACAATTTTGTTCTTCGTTTTTTAAGGTTTTTACTTCATTAACTCCATGAAAGGTCAGAGTAATGTTAAACAAAACTGCCAAAATTTGGGAAGTTTTTTGCTTGAAATATGTTAATCATACATTCTTGTCAATATAATGAAATTATATGCGACTGTCAAACATATGAGAGGTTTCTCTAGCTAGAAAACCAGATTTAATCTACCATGATTTACATGAGGAAATGACTGTAACAAGTCAGGATTATGACCGATGTTTTCAATTTGTTTAGTGTGACTTTTTGATTTCGACATTTGATCAGGACTTTTCGTTTTAAAATTTTCATGAAATTCGGTATATTGCTATTTTCCTTTTTTCCCCAATACATGTATAGTTATTCTAGTGATCAAGATCAAAAGTAAAATCTCAAAAATACCGAACGCCGAGGAAAAATCAAAATGAAAGTCCATAATCAAACGGCAAAATCAAAAGCTCAAACACATCAAACGAATGGATACCAACTGCCATATTCCTGACTTGGTACAGACATATTATTGTCTTGTGTAGAAAATGGTGGTTTAAATCGGGTCTTATAGCCAGCTAAACCTCTCACTTTAAAAAAAGCAAGGTATCTAAAATATCTAAGTTAATCCTACAACATGTAATTTATGAATTAACGTTTTAGTCATGTCTGAATGATTTTACCTTTGTTTCGGGAACAGTATATTGGTTGGTTGTACATGTTTAAAGGTTGTTACAATATTTTGTTTTTTTAAGACTTTTCACGATTTAAACCTGACAAAATGTATGTACACTTTTCAATTGTTTTAAAGACATTCAAATGTCTTTTGGCTATTTGACTTCTCATATTCTTAAAATATGAAAGCTAAACGTTATATATTTTTACCGTCCGAAGAGCTTTTCTAAATTTACCTTCATCAGGAAGCTCAAAGCCGATTAATTGTTTAACTTCTTGATATAAAGGGAAGATGTGTATCAGTGCCGTCAATTTTATTAAACCACAATTCTAAGATTGAACAATAGTTTTCCAATCACAAGCCAGGAATTAGAAAGTGCATCACCAAATACTTTACATTTAATTTAACAAGGCATGTAAGGCAACAGTATACTGTTGTTTTCAAAATTAGATCCAACAAACGTCAACTAGATCGTAAGTGGCAGTATCGCGCATGTTGTTATGGTAATGACGTCTCTTAATATTCAACCGTTTTTTCATCACTGTTTACTTACCCTTATATTGGCCTGGTTTCAAATTGTGTAGGAGTATTTTGACTGAAATAAGATCAGATTTTTTTATTTGTAAATATGTTTATATTTAATATTGAAGTAAATTACGCTGCTGTTATTACTAATAATTGTATACTACAATAATTTTGGGGTATCGTTATAGAAGGAATCTGCGGGTTTTGGTCCTTTCACAAGTGAAACAAACGACTTTGCAACAAGTGTTGGTTGTTGTTATTCTTTACTTCTAATTTGGTATATTACATCAAAAGAGCAAAGATTTGATGGTATGGAATAATGTAAATATCTCTTCCTGCAGATGCTACAATTATAGTTAGCGTTTATAAATGCCATTCGAGGCAATGTTTCAATTAAGTTATACCACAAAACATGTAATCGCATTGATTATGCCAGAAATACATATACATATACATAAACTCAATAACTTGTTGTTCAGCAAAAATTATTCTGTCTTTTTCTTCATAATATGGTGTCTGTGTCACATCATCATTGGTGGACAACTTGTTTGGAAGTCGGATGATGTTTAGATTTCAATATAAGTTTGCCGCATATGCAACGTTAAATGGTTACTGACTTGTTGTTTGTTTTCCACATCATTGTCGTTCTACCATATCCATCTTTTCATTTGTATGAAAAAGAGTAAAAGCAAAAAATACTGAACTCCGAGGAAAATTCAAAACGGAAAGTCTATAATCAAATTGCAAAATCAAACGCTCAAACAAATCTAACGAATGGACAACAACTGTTATATTCCTGAATTGGTACAGGTATTTTCTTATGTAGAAAATGGTGGATTGAACCTGGGGTTTTTTTTTAGCTAGCTCTCACATATATGACAGTCGAATCAAATTCTTTTATATAGACAACGATGCATGAACAAAACAAAGACATAATAGGTAAAAAAAAATCAATAATACAGCAGTCAACATTGTGCTTTAATCCTTATCACTAAAACAAACATACACACATGAACCAAGAAGCACAAAATGGCATATAGTAAAAATTAAAGTCAAGAATACACAAATTAACAATAGTACAATAAAACAATGCCGGGATGTATAAGTACAGAGCCACGTCATATATGTAACGAAGAAACATGAAAAGGCATATAGACAAAGCACATAGCAAAACTGAAAGACGAGCAACAAGCACGTTTTGGAAGTATCACCAAAAGGCTAAAGACAAAGCGCAATGTCTTTTGTGGTCTTTAATCTCAATAATGGGACTCCTTAACACTCACACACGCCTTAACCGTTCAGAAAGAAGTGTCAAATCAATTACTAGTACACGATTTCGAGTCCACAGTAGTGACAATGCTGTATTATGTAATATAACTAGTTCTTTGAACACGACTTCAAAAATTGATTGTGACACCTTCTAATGGCTTGTCCTTTCGAATGAAAGTATGCTCATTTTTACATTCACTTAAAGCAGCTGAGTCTCAAATTTATGTATAGATCACTCGAAACATATTGTACTTCAAAGCAGAATAATTATCAATATGGCTTATGTTTCTGGTACTTTTATGTTCTGAAAACCATTTAAATTCAAACTATTTATTATAATGATCAAATATCAAAGATGCATCCTAAAGTCTTCTTATAGCATATCGAATGGAACTTGAACACTTTAATGACAGAATATATTTCCATTTTAGTTTTATTAAGCTAAGGAAACAAATACAAACGATGCGAACAACAATTTGTTTATGATGATCTAGATAGTCTTTTAAAACTGCTGATAACAACACGGCAATATTGTCTTTAATCTACATTCAATATTTAGTAATTAGTTATCAAAAGTACCAGGATTATAATTTAGTACGCCAGACGCGCGTTTCGTCTACATAAGACTCATCAGTAACGCTCATATCAAAATATTTATAAAGCCAAACATCTGTAATAACTTTTTATCGAATTTCTCTCATAAGTTATATATCTCATTTTTCTCAAGAACTGTTGTGAGGAACAAATATACGTTGACAAGTTCAGCTAGTTGTTGGCTTATAACTCCATGTACCATCGAAAACCCCTGAATGCTGATTGCCGTTAAATTCAGTCAAACTTATCACTTTATGCATTTTATATATTAAACTTGACTCATCAAGAAAGGTCAAAGCCAAACTATTTGAACGCCAAAAACCAAAATGCTATAAAGGGACATAAGAATATGGCAAAATATGCAAGTTGCTGTGTGAATTATATCATTTATTTTCAGATTGAAAACAAATTGAAATAAAGTGACCAGAGGAAAAGTGTAGAATTTCATTTTTTTATGTAAAACCAGTGAGAGTAGAAAATTTTGAATTATTACTGGTTTCCCTCAAATTCCTCATCGAGTTGATACAAGCTATGTTTCGTCCATCTGCGCTTCATGTGGCAAGTTAAATGATTAATCGACCAAACGTGACCTCGTATTTATACAAACACCATAATCAGTGATGCCCCCTAAAGCATTCTTAAAAAAAAAGAAACAGAAGAAGTTAGAAAACTGTTTAATTTAAATATTACACACCCTTCGGGTGCAAATATGTATAATATTAGGTTTATTTACAAAATCTATATTTATTTTCAGCGAATATTTATTGATTTGAGAAAACACATTAATGATCTGAGGCAAATTATGACCACGAATAATATGTATTGTAAGTGAATGTTTTTATTAGGCTGTATTGACAATAATGTTTAGATCGTGCAAAATTAATTACTGTTTCTTGTAGTTTCTTGGAGCATTAATGTTGTTTGAGATAATGATGTGCATAGTTCGGTACATTCCAGTGTATGCATTTCTTTTCACGGGAACAATCTTATCTTTATGTGCTAGATTAAAAGCTAGAATGATGATGTCAACGATGGTGTTTATCCATGACAGCGAGTAAACATGTGCTCAATTAAGCTAAATGGTGTTTTTTTTTAAATGACTTAAGATACAAAACATTTATAATAATTATATCAGTTATATATTTAACACTATTGTTATTGAACATTCTTATTTCAGACGACATTTTTTTGGAGTTGGGGTGTTTGTTTGTTTGTCTGTTTAATTTTATTTATTTACCTGTTGTGTATACCATATAAAATTATAACAGAGTTACTAAGGTGCTGCAACAACATCAAAAACAAAAATATTGTGGTTTCTCTATGTATTTATGAACTGTATAACAAGGGGTTGTTTGCTGACGAAGACCATGTGTCTGCGTCAAAGATCAGTTTTGAACACATTCATCACATTTACAAGCTAGCTGGAATGAGGAAAAGACATAACACCAATACCATCACTTTTTCTTATTTGGAACCATAGGTTGTCACAGGCCTCAGTTCTTGAACTTGGCAGTCTTCGTATTGTTTACGAAAAAAGTGTTGCAAGATGAGTATCATAGTTGTGTGTGTTTTTGATAATAAAAACTCGCGTTGAAAGGTTTGAATGCTCATTCTAAGAAAAGCTTTGATAAATAATGGTATGTGTATTGTTATCTATGTCTCAGTCTTATATATGTCTGCATTTATGTTTGTAAAGCCTTCTTTTCATTTCAGTGACATATACCATTCAATAAAGGTTACACTATAATCCTTTAACAACATTTGTTGATTTGCAATTCATTTCATAGTTACTCATGGCATGGGAGTAATATTTAAATAGTACTTCCATGCTCATAGTTAAGTCGTATTGTTTTAGTTAATGAGATAAACTTCCTTTGACTAACTACCTCAGGAGTATAGCTAATAGTTTTCAGTACTATACAGTCAATGTCATCAGGTTTGACCAAGAGAGCTTACGATTATCAACACTGGAATTCACATTTGTTTTCCTTTTCCAGTACATTTTTGTACTTCTTTATCAATAGTTATTTAGGGAGTAGACCTTGGTTCAGGGAGATAACTCTTTAAATCAGTTAAGCGTTTGTAAAAGTCAAGTTCATCTTGGTTCATGGAGATAACTCTTTAAATCAGTAAAGCGTTTGTAAAAATCAAGTTCATGAATGTATTTTAAGCATTTACCTGAAACAGATTGAAAATAATCTATGTAACCTAGAAGCTTAAAATATATTTTTGAAAATGGTTGACTCAAACGTACTGATGATTTTAAGAGTTATTTCCCTTAACCTAGGTCTACCTCCTTAATTGAGAAATCAGGCAATGAAATGTCAACTCAAATGTTCCTCTTCGATTTCCTCGTGGGGTAATATTGTTATTACGGGTTTACAAATGATATTTCAAGAGGCATCATTAATGTATTTATGTACATGTTTTTTTTTTTTTTTTTTTTTTTATTACCGATGAATATAATGATTGTTGATCGTATTACAACACAAAACATGATTTCCCCCGAGGAGAGGTACAAAAAAGGGTAAATCAACCTTGTAAAGATTATTGTGAAACAGAATTGATATTATCTTCAATTATCATATTTCTTCATAAGTAATTTGTTTTTCACAGAACTCTATACGAAGATGTCAAACTTGGATCGTTGTTGTTGAATTTATTGACAACTTGTCTAATGTTAGGATGATATGAGGATTGTTACACAGATTTGTGCTATTTCATCTTCAAAACCATAAGATAATCTCAAGATGTTAACTCATGTTTGTTGATTAATTTTGGTTTGCCATTTTATCGTCGTCTTTCGCTATCCCTCTTTTTGCTTATAGATGGTATCGATCTTTGTAAGGGACTTAACTCTCACTATGGGGAAATTAAGTCTGAAACGGTTTGAAATGGATTTGCGAGGCAGTTTCGAAAATTTGTCATCAGCTGTGAGCGTGACAAATGATTTTTTTCTTTCTAGTTCTAATACTTGAATGAATTGCGACACATTGTTGTTATTTTTCGAATGTAGATGTACATATTTGATACATTTTAACTGGAAACAGCTGAGTTGCAAATATGTAGAGATAAAACGAAGCCCATTAAAACTGGTACAAAGCAGATTTACAGCAATGTGGTTATGTTATTGATATGTTTAATTTCTAGAAAAGGATGCAATTGTATATGTTGAATAACATGATCAAATATCAAAGATATCTCCTGAAGGTTGCATATAAAATATAGAAATCATAAGAACTCAAAGTACTTTTATTGTGGAATAAATGTCTTTTCAATTTAATTCGAGCTTTGAACGCAAATCATTCAGCAATAAACAATACAAATAGCACTTTGTTCATATCATAAAATCAGATTGTATGTAAAAGGCAGCTGCATATCATCATTGTAATATCATCATCCATAATCTACATTCAAATGAGAAACTGATCTGGAATAATTTGAAACTGTCGTATCAAGCTACACATTCAGCTATATAAATGTTTCGTATTTTCCTTGAGGTTAAAATTCAAATCATTTAAAACTGTTTTGTTGTTGGCAGCAGAACTAAGTTTTTAAGTATTTGCAAGTACCAGTATCAAGTATGAAGACAGTGATATTTTTTTTAATTTATGCATTGCCCCTCTGTATTATTAATAGATATATGTAGAAAAATGAAATTTTTGTTTTTAATACTCTCAATGAGAATATGAATCGACCCTGGTTTTTGCAACGTTTTTGAATTAAGCGTCCCTGATTAGTCTTTTGTAAAAGAAAACGTGCGTCTTTCGTTCAAAGTTTTCATCCTGGTATCCATAATGAGTATATTTAGAACTATAATTATTTTGTCAAAATGCATGTTTTTAACTATTCTTCAAGTGAAGATTCAAATCGAAAATATTGAAAAACACGGTGCCCTGACGAATATTACTTTCAATTCATTACTATTTATTGTATACCAATTTGGATAAAAAGGAACAACAAAGTGTACAACGAAAAACAAATTTGGTGAAGGCTTATTTGAAATTTGCCAAAAAAAATAAAATCACAAAAATACTGAACTCAGAGGAAAATCAATTCGGAAAGTCCATAATCACATGGCAAAATCAAATAACAAAACGCATCAAAAACGAATGGACAAGAACTGTCATATTCCTGACTTGGTACAGGCATTTTCAAATGTGGAAAATGGTGGATTGAACCTAGTTTTATAGCTAGCTAAACCTCTCACTTGTATGACAGTCGTATCACATTCCATTATATTGTCACCGATGCTTGAACAAAACAAACAGACACAATAGTCAAAAATGTCAAAAATAGGGATACAACAGTCAACATTGTGTTATCATATTAATCACTATAAAAACAACAAATGTAACGAAGAAGCACACATCAAATTAACATCCTCATTTTGATTATATTATACGATTTTATTTGTGCACCCATCAAGGAAGGAGGGTTTTGAGTACTAGTGTAAAATTGCGCGTTTGAAATTCGCACAGGTAGACATGAAATAATTTTGTCGTTCAAAGTATGACGGGATGCATAAATACAGTCACGCAAAATAGATATAACAAAAACTGACTAAACAGTATAAAGTAATAATAAATAATCAATTTTATTGATGTTTTAAAACGACATATCAAAAAGTTTCGAAAATAAATGCTTTCGCCAATCTTCGTAAAATTGGTAACCACGAAAATAGATGAATCCATAGTATTTCATTTCTACATTTACGTGCATTCGAACTTTAAATCATTGTTGAAAAAATAGTATAACGAATAATTTGGAAGAAGGGTCACAATGCCAGTAATTCGCCTTTTGTCATGCTTATGAAAACTGTTTAGGAACTGTCAGTGTGCCTACAGTACAGTTACCTCTTTAAAATATGCAATGTAACAGGACATTATAAATGAGTAATTATGTTACTACTTAACACACCATATTTCAGAAAGGGTGTACAATTGTTACAATGATTGACTTCCTTTAAACTGGAACGACTGAAATGAATTCACCCGATATACAAGAAGGCTATTATTGTAATTTTCTATCGAAAACAAATAACTTTATTCAAGAATATTTTATTGACAACATGCTTTGATAGCATAATCTTTGTCGAAGATAAATTTAGTAATGTGCATTTGTTCAAGCATAGTTAAACATGATGTATTTCAGAAACCAACCGGACATCTGTGATATGTCAATGACATTGACAAGCAAGACTTTTAAAAACATCGTTTAACATATCTCAAATAGACAATCCAACATTTTATTCGTTTTGTCTCAAAGGAAATATCTACTGAATGTCATGTCTTTTAGTTACACATTTATCTCTGATGACTGCTTAATATCAACCAAATATATTGAGATATTTAATATAAAACTGTGAAAAATGAAAAATATTAGGACTATTAAAAGCAACTAATAGATATATATATATATATATATATATATATATATATATATATATATATATATATATATATATATATATATATATATATATATATACATACAACTCTTCTAAACATCAACCCAACAATGTTAGATCTGTAAATTTGCTTTCGCAAATTTTTTGTTCTTCCCTCGCCGGGATTCGAACCCATGCTACTGAGATATCGTGACACCCAATCGCCTGCACTGTAGCCGTCCCGCTAGACCACACGACCACCTGGGCTTCATAAAAATGAAGCTTTCGGTGGCCGGGTGTTACCTTTCTACGTCTGTTTTAATCTAGCGTCGTACTACAGTACATGATATATAAGATATTTTTTACAGATCAGCTAAATTATCTATAGTAAAGGATCCTACAAATTAATGTAAGATACTGTGACTATATATATGTATATATATATTAGGTCAATGGTATAAAGGATATTCCAATTGACGTAATACAAATTGTACTGAAATTTATAAAGACAATATAAGCAAATCAAATTGCCAGAAAATACTCTAAATCGGGATAATATGATTTTATCATTCCGTACTGAATATGTCTTTGCATGTTATCCTTTTACATAAATCAAATTAAAGACCATTATCTTTGCAAGCATTTTTTCAATATCCCAGACATTTTACTTATGTCACAATGACCAAGCATCGAAAAATAAAGTCCATGGTTCTATCTTTGCCATGCAGAGAATGAAGTTTAGTGAAGGGTACTTCGATGCTCTTCAACTTTATGCTTGTTTGGCTTTCTTACTCTTTTGATATCAGCGTCCTTGATGAGTCTTATGTAGAAGAAGCGCGCGTCTGTCGTATTAAATAATAAGCCTGGTATCTTGATAACTATTTACTTGAAGACACAATTTTTTTATGCATTAAGACCTGTAAAACAAGAATATCAAGAAAGCACTTTCCAACATATGCAATTATCATGATATCCTTTCTTAATCCTGAATTTAAACCTATAAAAATTAAATGTAATGGGCAGACTGATGAACTAGAAGATGAGAAACCAGAATTAATCAGTTGTATGAATTGTGAGTCTATTCTAAGTCTGTTTTATATCCACATCATATTATAAGTCTTTAACTTTCAGAAAAATCTTATTTTGCACTGAATGTAGATTTGATCAATTATTTTATTGAATAGATCAGATCAAAGTAAAAAGAATTGCAAATAAAACATAAACAGCTATTGAGATTTCTAAAATAAATAGGCACAATCGGATTACCGAAGTAATTTTTTTTAATTTAAAATACCTGCACGACCTGCTTTCTGGTATTCTCACTGTGATACAGACGGCCAAGTCGTTGAACTGTTACATAGACAGTACGAAATTTTCTTATTGGTTTGCACTACAGTTTTCTTTATATCAATGAATCTTCTTCAATATCAAGAGTATCTATTCATCATTTAAAATTATAAAGACCTATCTAAAGTAACAGTGCCAGGCTAACAATGTCATCCGTATATTGCATTCCTCGCGAATTGTTGGGATTAATCAGCATTATGGTGCTGTGCTCGATTATATCCAACGTCCGTACAAATCGTACTCCGTAAACCGTAGACAGATTTAAAAGTATATGTACCATTCGATGATTTAAAAAGAAAGGTGCAATACTATTTGTAATATGACAGTTATTTTACTTTCGTTTTGTGTGTTTGAGCTTTTGGTTTTGAAATTTGACAAACAACTTTACGTTTCGAATTTTCCTTGTAGTTCGATATTTTTGCTATTTTACTTGTATTTAGAATAAGCTTTTGATAGGTTTTCCTTTTTACGCTTTTAAATTGGGACTCTTACAAAAAATAAAATTGAAAAAAACATTCTACAGTAAGCAAACGTTTTACTCCAAGTATTATTCTTTACAACTAAAGTAAACTAGATTTTAGACAACAAAAGACTTTGATGGGGAAATTGCAAAAAAAAAAACGCACAAACTGAAACAGCGACAACTTCGCCTTACACCTGTACATTGTGTTTCAAATGTACAACGATGTATCATGAAATTCGTCATTATTATATTTCAGTATTATAAAAGCTTAATTCAGTCCTTAAATAACCTGACTTTATATAAATCAATATTTTCTGTGTTATGTATATGGCTTGTATTGTTACAATTTCGGATACCGTTACTATTTCTAAATGCCTGTCATGTGTTCATATAACATTTAAAAGCAGACGAAATTATACGACACATTATTTTACACTCAAAAACGGCATTAATCTTTGAAATCAGAGTTATTTCAAAGTGTTTTTCTAACTGCAAAAATTCATCAATGTATATAATTCACCAAGATGTCACCACACTGACGCCATGACTATGTCATAAATAACAAAAACTGACACATTTTTAAATAGTTCCGATAAAACAAACAATACCATCGATTCAATCTTTCTTGAAAAGATATATTAATCACATATATATCTTAGAAAATAACATGTTGTTGCAAATTACAATTTATAGTAAGTCTGCTGCACATGACGTTTACAAATGAATGACAAAACGAGACAATATTTATTGAATTGAAAGAAGACTATTATAAATGTAATTATATAACAAAATAACGCCTTTTAATAATGTACGACACTTTCTTGATTTCTCAAAAAGTCCAACTGTGCCAGTATTAGGATAATAATCATTTTCAGTAAAGCTGTCGTAATTATCTATAGAAAGCATTCGTTTCTTTTGAAACATTTCCGTATTCCTCGATCTTTTAACCGTTCCGCTTATGCAATAATCTGAATTGTCGAGATACTCAATAAAATTACCAAATCGTTATTGTAAACAACACAATTAAACGATGATCTTCTCTGAACCTTCATTGATTTCACTGTATTTCTTTTCTCGTCAATAATAAATACTTCATGCGTTCAATTAGAATAATAACCAAAAGCAAAAGCATTATTTGCGATGATGATCCTCATAACCTTCGTCCGATTGGATGAATTTGATAACTGTTTTATTTATTATCATTACTTTTACTGTTAAGTCTGTTTTTTGTTATATCTATTTTACGTGGCTCTGTATTTATAGATCCCGTCATACTTTGAACGACAAAATTATTTTATGTCTACCTGTGCGAATTTCAAACGCGCAATTTTACACCAGTACTTAAAACCTTCCATCCTTTATGGGTGGATTTTACATAGATAAAAAAATTGTATAATATAAGCAAATTGAAGATGTTAAATTTGATGTATGCCTTTTTGTGCTTCTTCGTTACATTTGTTGTTTTTATAGTGATTAAGATCATAAAAACAATGTTGACTGCTGTACCCCTATTTTTGGTATTTTTACCTATTGTGTCTGTTTGTTTTGTTCACGCTTCGTTGACAATATAATGGAATTTGATGCGACTGTCATACAAGTGAGAGGTTTAGCTAGCTATAAAACCAGGTCCAATCCACCCTTTTCTACATAAGAAAACGCCTGTACCAAGTCAGGAATATGACAGTTGTTATCCATTCGTTTGATGTGTTTGAATTTTTGCTTTTTCCATTTTATTGGGGACTTTCCTTTTTGAATTTTCCTCGGAGTTCAGTATTTTTGTGATTTTACTTTTTATTTCTTTATTGGACATCATTATGACTCTTTCATTGCGATCAGATAAGAAGTTTGCATCCTTTTTGTCAATTTCAATACCTAAGTGACAATAGACTGGCTTGCTTACTTTACAGTGTTTACAGTGTGTTTTTACATATCTGAGTAAAAGGTTTTCCGCAAAATTGTCCATCATCATTAGTTTCAATTCGCCCAGAGATCTTAATTTTCAGTAGAAAAACTATAACGTAATAATTTGTAAAATGGAGTTATTTGAAGACACAATTTCCGTAAAATACATGCACAGAATCTTTTGGTAAAATTTCTGTTTGCAATCCGTCTTGAAAAGATGGTCGCTTGAAGTGTAAACTTGACGTTTATAAATAATAATAATAAATAATCCTTTCAGTAATCTTATCTTTATCACTATCAAATTAATCTTAATCAGTACGAGATAAATATCAATTAGAATAAATATATGCCACAAAACATCAACTTTTTATAAATTCAATATACCAAGATTAATGTTTGACGAAATCTGCAAACCGCTGGAACCAGGTTATGAATTCTTTGGATCAGTGGTTCTATTCTTTTTGAATCGTGTTTTCCTTGTGATAAATGGGGCTCCTGGTGTGAAGATTTTGTTTTGCCAATAAGTTTATCACCGGTCCATGAGCCACTGACAAATTGGAAGCTGTCCCTGTCATTGATGCATTGTATATCTTTTATGGCGAAGATACGTTAATCAAATTGTTCTATGATCTTTACACATCCATACATGTTGAAAGAAGCTGTCGGTGTTTCTCGTGTTGATGGCATCGGATCGTACTGTCGGTTTGCCTTTTAATTTCGTCATTTGCTGGCCCTGACAAATGAAAATCCTTTCTAAGAGGATTACCTTGTCTCTTCGATAGTTTCATATCAAAATATTGGAATATGACGTGCGGTTGTCAATAATTTTTTACGACTACATTTTTTTAAACTTTAACAAATCTACAAGAGTGGCTAGTTCAAGTAATGCTGAAGAGTCATGTGACGTTAATTAGCGGAAAATGAGAACCGGATCCGAATGATGCAGAAAGACAGGTAAAGGAAGTCAACTTAGGACGGCTGTGATTGGATGTAAGAGTACAATATTTTTTTTTTATTTATCTATGAATAACTGCAGTGTGTAAATTTACAATATAAATTTTAAAACCTATTGAAATATTTTCTAGAGAATTATTCGAAAAGGCTTCCAAAATTTCATAAATTTGGTTTAAAATGACGGTGGGCATATGGATAACAGAAACAAGCTCTGTTGGAAATTGGTCATGATACTATTTGGCTTCAATTTCAATACAGTAATAAAGAACTAACACCACACATAACTGTTTTATCCAGGCTTTTATTATAAATACTGGTAAATTTAGAAAATGTTAGTATTGTCGCCTATGGCAGAATAAATAGTACCGTTTCCCTATAAATGAGATAAACCGTATTATATATACGGTATAACAATCCCATTAATGTTGGGACACTGTGAGATTTGAAAATCGTCTACAACTGTTCTGTGTGTAGGGGAAATTCTGACATTAATTCAAATCCCTTTATTGACAATGAGGGGTTTCCGTCTGAAGTATTACACTTTTAGTATTAAAACCTCTATGGAACATAAAAATACTAGTTTATTATGAAAATTATTTTCCTATTTGGCATATTTATTACATACAACATTAATTCAAAACCGAAATGTACCGTCAAGTAATTAGTAGGACATTACGATTTTTACAGTATTGTATTACATAATCAAGCAAAGTAAATAAAGTACCACATGGATTGGTTTTGTTATAATTACAATAGATATTCTCACACGTTGAATGTGATCATTAGCAGAAATTTAAACATGGTGAACATTACCATCAGTCACAATAAATTGACGAAGCTGGAATCTTCAAAATTAAATGGTTGCTGATTTATAATGCATGAGTAGCGCATAAACGGTCGTTTACTTTCAAAAATGTATTTTCTGCATTGTTTAATATGTGGTGTGTTAGTCTTGTACTGACTCGTCGGTTTCTTTTTATTGTTTTATTATAAATTCCGTCACTTTGGTATTGTAGCTCTAGAAATTAAGTCTTAGTTGGAGAAAGATTTGACCGCTCATAAATATATTAACCCCGTTAAATTCTCTATACTAGACCTAAGTCAGAAGGGTGTATTTCAGCGTTTGTTTTCACCACTTCGTATGTGACGTCATTTTTATGACTTTTTGCGTTGAGGCCTGGACGAAGTCGTGTGTGTCTATTTTCTGTATTTTTTGGTCTTTGTATTATGTATTCGGGTTTGTTTTCTGTAATTAGTTAAGACTTCAGTTTTATCATGTTTATCTTTTATATTCATTTGATAAAGTTTACTGTTTGCAATAGCATAAATTGTTCTAAATAATAAGGATGTTCTTATCACAAGCAGAAAACCCTAGCCGTATTTGGCACAACCTTTTTCAACTTTTGATCCTCAGTGTTGTACAATTTTGTACCCTTTTTTTTTTACTTTCGAACTTTTATATCTGGGCGTCACTGGTAAGTCTTGTGTGGACGAGGCGCGTTTTTGGTGTATTGAATTTTAAACCTGATGCCTCAAGTTTGTTATCTATTATTTATGTGTTTCTTTGCCTAATACGTTCTCCTATTTATTTGTATTGTAGTCCTGTAATATTATGTTGTCATTTTAATGTTATATTTAACATTGCCATTAAAGTGCGAGGTTTGGCATGCCACAAAACCAGGTTCAACCCACCATTTGTTTCTTTAAAAATGTACTGTACCAAGTCAGGAAAATGGCCATTATTATATCATAGTTCGTTTCTGTGTGTGTAACATTTTTACGTTGTGTCGTTTGTTTTCTCTTATATTTTAGTGTGAATTCACATTACTATGAGACGTGTCACGGTACTTTTCTATCCCAAATTCATGTATTTGGTTTTGATGTTATATTTGTCATTCTCGTCGGATTTTGTCTAATGTTTAGTCCGTTTCTGTGTGTGTTACACTTTAATGTTGTGTCGTTGTTCTTCTCTTATATTTAATGCGTTTCCCTCAGTTTTGGTTTGTTACACCGATGTTGTTTTTTGTCCATAGATTTACGAGTTTTAAACAGCGGAATACTACTGTTGCCTTTATTTGTGCTGTCTTCCACATTTATTTTTCGTTGATCTGTTTATAGTCAATTTCGCGGTTTGCCTTCTCATATCAAGTGTTTCACATATTGTCATTCCGGGGTTTGTTATAACTTACTGCCCGGTACAAGTATTTGCTTACTGTTGAAGGCCGTACTTAGAATTTTGTAATTTCAGTATCTCGTATATACTCGTGTCAATGGCAATATACCAGCTATCTTTATTTTCTATTGGTTATGATATCAAACACACCCAAACATTTGAAACAAAACGATTTTTTTTATAACTGAATGATTTGATTTAGTAAGGAATTAAAAAACAAGATTTGTTTCTACGGAAAATTAGCGAACAAAAAAAACCCATTGATATTTAAAAACTTTTCTTGTTCTATATGTTCTATATATCACAAAAAAAACAGAATGATTTTGATATAAGTTGGTTGTCCAGAAGAAAGAACATGCTCCACGATAAGCGGTCGGTATATTTAAAAAAAAAATAGTTTACATATACAAATACTGGTACATTTAAAGACCATTTTGGAAAAAAACTATTGCATTCATACTATTATAATATGATTAGATAGAATCAAGTCTTCCATCCACACGACACAATCAATCACTTGTCCCAAAAGTATCATACATCATAATTAACACAGGAGATGGTAATGAGAGACTCTGTTATTCTGTCACATCAAGTTATGATATCATACCGAGAATGTAATACAATTAATTCTACTTCCTTCGATATCTATTATTAACATCTGCAACCATAATGGATTCCCCAGATATTTCATTTAGTATTCCCTTCAACGATGTTCAGATATGACATCAATTTTATTACGACATATCTGTAATTATATAACAAAATCGTACAGTGTCTACATTCTGAAACTTACTATCCAAACCAAGACATGCTTGCAAAATAAAACGAGTCGAATAAAACCCTGTTTTTGATTGCATCTGAATGAGTTTTTCTGTGTTTGCTTTTATAATGAAGACTGAAGATAAGTAAACCGGGGATTTTACTATATAAAAACGTGAGCAGCTATATGACCAAAAGCGACACACAACTATATAACTCAACGTCGCCCGAGAGAGTTGGGAACTTAGTTGTTTAATAATTATTAAAGTTATGAACGGATAGTTCAAGAAACGCGTGATATAAATAACATCAATGCCGAGGCACTGGCCAACTTGTTGGTGATATCCTCGGGGATTAACAGTTCACCAGCGGCGGTATCGACAAGTTGAAGATGATTGAAAATATTTTTTATAGATTTGGTGCATCCGAAGCATTTTTGTAGATTTCCCATTTACAGGAATACTAATAATCAAAACCTTATATTTGAAAACCAGCAATGTATAAATACTGCAGCAACAATTTGAACACTACCGTCTGAGGTCAATTGTAGTTGTAAAAAATAAAACAACTTAAAGGGACGACATCAAAAGTTCAATGTAGGATAAAAAAAAAACTTAACTCACATAGTTTTTTCGCTGACCCCCCTACCCCCCTTCTTAACTTAATTTGGGAAAAATTGATTTACCTATATGGATATATGTAAAATCGATTTTAGATTAACAAAACTTGCAGCAATGTTGATCCCCCACCCCACCCCACCCCCAAACTATTCGATTTAAGTTTTTTATCCTATATCGATCTTTTGATGTCGTCCCTAATGCTGAACTAAAAATTGAACAATTTGTCTTTTCGAAACTTTCAGAATCACCATATTCAAATGCTGAGTTTCTTCTATATTCCAAGAGGGATAGGCGAAATCGTAATAATTGACTTTGGTACAGAGAAACATATACAAAACTGCACATTTTGGTGAATTCATATAAAATATTCATTTTGACATTTATAAACCTACTTTGAAGTCTTTTAAAGAGACGGGACATTTTAAGAAAAGGTTTGATCATCTTTGGACATTAATGGGGAAATATAACGCTTGTTTTGTCATTGACAGGGCATAACATAATACAGTGGTCATTATTAAATGCAATTTGAGTGGTAAAGATGTTACGTATTATTTTAGATACAGTACATATACTTCACATCTTATTGTAGCCCATTTTCTTTTGATAATCACAAACCGCATAAAAAAAACCTTTCCTACTAAAAAATTAGAGAGCGACGTAGGTCTTGCTTTCCCCTCAGGGTCAACACTCAGAACCAATAATATTTACTTTAAGAAAAGAGAATGTTCTGCATTAATATAGTATATTTAGATGTTTACTGATGAAAGAGATATATTGTTGAAAATGACATTATCTAAAATGGACGTTTCAAAAACCATTTTATAGTGGTGTTCTTATCTAGAATGCCTTTGATCTTAATCATTATTAGGAGAAGCATCTGCTCAGGAGTCATTTATAAATTGATATTGTATTAAATAAAACTAAGGTTTCACCTCCCTCAGTTAATAATCATAGATGAAGATGACTTTATTTAAATTCCCTTTTTTGAGACATAGTTTCTCGGGTTTATAGGTATGTATACTGCAAGACTTTCATTTGTTTTGGTTTCATCGTTCCAGATTAAGCTAAATCCGTAAAAGCGCTTCGGATGAACGAATACTATTTGGTGTTCTTTTAATTTACAACAACTGGGTCTATACCAAAGATCTGCTAGTCACTGAGGATATCATCAGCCCAGTAGTCAGTGTATGAGTTTAGTTTAAATATATTTTATTTGCTGAATTTAAACAAAATGGATTAGATGTATCAGCACTTCGGTGTTGACATGAATATCAATTATGTGATCATTTTTATAAATTTTCTGATACAAAACTTTGAATTTTTCGAAAAACTAAGGATTTTCTTGTCCCAGGAATAGATTACCTTAGCCGTATTTGGCACAACTTTTTGGAATTTTGGATCCTCTATATGCTCTTCAACTTTTTATTGTTTGGCTTTATAATTATTTTGATATGAGCGTCACCGGTGAGTCTTATGTAAACGAAACGCACGTCTGGCGTACTAAATAATAATCCTGGTACTATTGATAACTAATTAGACACAAGTAAATCATACTTATGAAGTCTTCATCAGTGTATGAGTATCTGATGTGTTTTTCTATTTATGTATTTCTATGTCCTGAGTGATCTTGCATGTATTTGTTCTGTATTCCTGTCATGTTATGTTGTCATTTTAGCGGTATTTTAAACATTGCCATAAAGCGCAAGGTTTGGCAAGCCATAATCCAGGTTTAAGCTACATTTTTTTTGAAATATCCTGTATCAAGTCAGGAATATTACAAATGTTATCAAATATTCGTTTTTATGTATGTTGTTTTTGTTGAATTTTAGTGTTAAGCCCAGTAGTCAACACTTCGGTGTTGACATGAATATCAATAATGTGGTCATTTTTACAAATTTCCTGTTTACAAAACTTTGAATTTTTCGAAAAACTAAGGATTTTCTTATCCCAGGGATAGACTACCTTAGCCTCATTTGGCACAACCGTTTGGAATTTTTTATCCTTGATGCTCTTCAAATTTATACTTGTTTGGCTTTTTAAATATTTTGATATGAGCGTCACTGATGAGTCTTATGTACACAAAACGCGCGTCTGGCGTACTAAATTATAATCCTGGTACCTTTGATAACTATTTCTGCTGTTTCGTTGGTTTGTCTCTTAAAGTTGACGTGTTTCCATCGGTTTTAGTTTGTAACCCGGATTTGTTTTCTCTCAATCGATTTATGACATTTGAACAGCAGTATACTATTGTTGCCTTTATTTGTACATATCTATCGTTATAATTCAAAGTTAATGTTGATATGAATTATGATTTTAACAAGAAACAAACTTTCCAACTCCCTCAGACAAAGTTAATAACCTAAGATAATTTTATGTAATATTTTGATGTCCATTTTGTCATATATCGTCAAACGTTCCTTCATATTTATACATCCTGGTTTTCAAATGTTGATGATGAAAGTGAACCAGAGCGCTTTAACGTTAGATATAAATGCAGTGTGGATTCATATGGCAGGTGATGCACGAATAAAAGTAGATGCTTACTCTGACGACGCATCTCAGTCGGAGCATTACTCGAGGAGCATTAGTTGGTGTTATTGGGAAAAGAAAAGAACGTGGTGGATTAAGATAAAAGTACCATATCCAATCTGACTCCATGTTTGCTTGAGACACACATATGTCATAACGGTTAACAAACTTCGTCCGTACAGTTTATATTTTAAAAGTCAAGATGTGAATATAAGGCTCTGAATATTAAAACAACCTCTTTTTAATAGTAATACAGCATGGCATCAATAAAAAGATAATAAAATTCCTTTATTAAAAATAGGTTAACAATAAACTTTTAACAATATAATAATGTCATGTATCACCCGATTCAGCGTAGGTTTTTTCTCCTTATATTGTTCAGTTTAACCTACGTTATTCCGGATGCTAGACAGTGGAATGGTTTTCGTATGTCATTCAAATATATGTCCTACTGTAATAAGGACACCATTTCCGATGGTGTAACATTCCCCCCTGTCACAAACACAACAATTTTCTTTCCCTCAATATCCGGCACGTGTCCACCTAACAAAGCCGCCATTGCTGCACAACCTGATGGCTCCGCCACAAGTCCTCTTTTA
The DNA here is from genome assembly GCF_963676685.1 of Mytilus edulis. Taxonomy (NCBI): domain Eukaryota; kingdom Metazoa; phylum Mollusca; class Bivalvia; order Mytilida; family Mytilidae; genus Mytilus; species Mytilus edulis. The sequence goes on along the minus strand of NC_092344.1, from coordinate 66,598,394 downwards.
TAAAACTGTTTCATAGTATCTAGAAGTTCTTGATCTGATACAAGTATTACATCTTTCACATATTTCTTACAATGTTGGAAAGTTCTTGTACCTGTAAATATATAATATTGTAATGTTTTTTATTTTAACTATGTTATCCCATTGTTCATTCTTTTTTCAAGTTGGAAACATAAAAAATATATAGAGTAATACAGGATCATTCAACTATTACTTACGTTAAGTAATAGATTGAACAGAAAATAAAAGTGTTTCGATGTTTGGTCACGGTGATATATCCTTTTTGGTTGATGCAGCTTAAATAAACTATCAATCTATCGATCAATCTCATTTGGTTTTTAACAGCAGTCATAAAATAAATTTAGTGAATTTATGGATAACTACAAACACAGAAAGAAGTTTTAAAAGTTTGGACAAACATAGCTGCTGTCACCTATACATGGGAATTGATAACTCCAAATAAACAAGACAATAGAAGTAAAATAAAAATGCTGTCACCAACTATTTACGGATGCTATACAATATATACAATAATTTAAACTACTCATAATCTAGAGTATAATACATTCAGCAGAGTCTGTTAAAGATTTGTCCTGATCACTAAATTCCTAAAATGACAGTAGTAACAATTGATAACATTCCTGATAGAAAAATGAACATTTCACAGGCTTTAACCTCTTTTTCATAGCTCAAATAAATACAAGCATAGAATGTGTGTTGAAAGTTGATATGCTTACATAATATAATATTAAATTCATTACAGTTTATATCACTGAAACATCCGGGAAGCATTTGTGAAAAGTAAAAACAATAACAAGAGAGTTACATACCTGCAAAGGGAGGTGATAAACCTCCAGCTATCGATTTAACTCTCATGGTAACAGGACTTCCTTTTTTATAACTTTCATACATGGTCGGTGCTGAAATGAAACAAGAGGCTCTCAAGAGCCTGAATCGCTCACCTGGTAAACAATGCCTTCGGCCATGTTTTTTGACGAAATAGAAAATAAAACACAAACTTTATTTTATACACCCTACTGATCATTCAAATGAAGTTTGGTTGAATTTGGTTGAGTAGTTTTGGAGGAGAAGATTTTTTAAAGTTAGCAAATATGATGAACAAATTGTGAAAAATTGTCATTAAAGGACAATAACCCCTTAAGGGGTCAATTGACAATTTTGGTCATATTAACTTATTTGTAGATCTTACTTTGCTGATCATTTTTGCTGTTTATAGTTTATCTTTATCTATAATAATATTCAAGATAATGACCAAAAACTGCAAAATTTCCTTAAAATGACCAATTAAGTGGCAGCAACACAACAATGGGTTGTTTGATTCATCTGAAAATTTCAGGGCTGATAGATCTTGACCTAATGAACAGTTTAAGCCAAAAACTGCATTTGACCCCTATGTTCTATTTTAAGTAACGGCGGCCATGTTTTTTGACGGATCAAAAATTGAAGCACAAACTTTGTGCAGGATAATCTAAGGAACAATCATGCTAAGTTTCATCCAAATCCATTCAGTAGTTTCAGAGGAGAAGATGTTTGAAAAATTGTTAACGGCGACAGACGACGACGACGGACGCCAAGTGATGAGAAAAGCTCACATTTCCTATTAGGAAAGGTGAGCTAAAAACTGCAAAATTTTTCCTTAAAATTACCAATTCAGGGGCAGCAACCTAGCAACGTGTCGTCCGATCCATCTGAATATTTCAGGGCAGATAGATTTTGACCTGATAAACAATTCAACCACAGTCAGATTTGATCTTAATGCTTTGGTTTTTGACATTTTACCCCTATGTTCTACTTTTAGCCGTAGCAGCCATCTTGTTTGGATGGCCGGGTCACTCGACACATTTTTTAAACTACATACCCAAAAGATGATTGTGGCCAAGTTTGGATTAATTTGGCCCAGTAGTTTCAGAGGAGAAGATTTTTGTAAAAGATTACTAAGATTTACGAAAAATGGTTAAAAATTGACTATAAAGGGCAATAACTCCTAAAGGGGTCAACTGACCATTTCGGTCATGTTGACTTATTTGTAAATCTAACTTTGCTGAACATTATTGCTGTTTACAGTTTATCTCTATCTATAATAATATTCAAGATAATAACCAAAACAGCAAAATTTCCTTAAAATTACCAATTCAGGGGCAGCAACCCAACAATGGGTTGTCCAATTCATCTGAAAATTTCAGGGCAGATAGATCTTGACCTGATAAACAATTTAACCCCCATGTCAGATTTGCTCTAAATGCTTTGGTTTTTGAGTTATAAGCCAAAAACTGCATTTTACCCCTATGTTCTATTTTTAGCCATGGCGGCCATTTTGGTTGGTTGGCCAGGTCACCGGACACAATTTTCAAACTAGATATCCCAATGATGGTTGTGGCCAAGTTTAGTTCAATTTGGCCCAGTAGTTTCAGAGGAGAAGATTTTTGTAAAAGATAACTAAGATTTATGAAAAATGGTTAAAAATTGACTATAAAGGGCAATAACTCCTAAAGGGGTCAACTGACCATTTCAGTCATGTTGACTTATTTTTAGGTCTTACTTTGCTGAACATTTTTGCTGTTTACAGTTTATCTCTACCTATAATAATATTCATGATAATAACCAAAAACAGCAAAATTTCCTTAAAATTTCCAATTCAGGGGCAGCAACCCAACAACGGGTTGTCCGATTCATCTGAAAATTTCAGGGCAGATAGATCTTGACCTGATAATCAATTTTACTCCTTTCAGATTTGCTCTAAATGCTTCGGTTTTTGAGTTATAAGCCAAAAACTGCATTTGACCCCTATGTTCTATTTTTAGCAATGGCAACCATGTTTGTTGATAGATCAAAACTTCGGATACAATTTATAAACTAGATACCCTAAGGAACATTCATTTAAAGTTTGGAAGTATTTGGCCTAGTAGTTTCAGGAGAAGATTCTTGAAATAGTTTACGACGACAGACGACGACGGACGCCGATGGCATAAGCTCACTTTGGCCCTTCGGTCCACGTGAGCTAAAACAAGTAATAAATTTGCATCATACTCTAGCATTCTATAAGTTGAATTTTGTTCTGGTACATTATAATAAACGAAAACATAGCAAATATCGAATGTTTAGAAAATAACTGTGAAAAATGTCCCCCCTAATACCTACAGATAAAACACAACTACTTCATATCATAATAAACAGCTGCACCATGAGCGCATGCTACGCCCGTCGTCTTGTGTGTAAGTTTTATGCAATAATCATAAATAGTTTCTGAGATACAGCGCAAAAATTCAATAACTCATAAATAAAATTTTGAATCATCACCAAAAACAGATCTTAAGATTAATACAACTAAGAAGTGTGTAACGTTTTAAGCAATAATCATAACTGTTTTTGAGATACGGCGCGACATGTATAAAACCCCTCCCCTTTTTTTACAAAATACTCAGTAACTCAAATATAAAATTTTGAATGATCACCAAAAAGTATACAGATCTTTAGACATATCACTGAGAAGTGTGTAAAGTTTTAATCAATTATCATAAATCGTTTTTGAGGTACGATGCGACATGTGAAAAAACACCCCCTGTTATAGTGACGTAACTCAAAAAGTTTTAATTTAATTTTCACCAAAAAGTATACAGATCGTTTGACCATCATAAGAAACAACTATATTAAGTTTCATGCAATTTTGATAATCATTCTCAAGTTAGGGTGCGACATGTGTACGCCGGACAGACAGACAGACAGACAGACAGACGGACAAACGGACGGACAGACAGACGGACGGACACCGGACATTTGTATACCATAATGCGTCCCGTCAAAATTTTGACGGTCGTATTAAAACACAAGAGAAATCGTAATCAGATACATACACCCTTGAGGTTCAACAGCGTATATCCGACAGTCTTTCAGTCCTGATAGTTTGAAACCAGAAGCTACCCCTGACACTAGACCGCTGCCTCCACAACATACCAATACAATATCGGGCTTTACATCCTCTTCCAATATCTCAAGGGATGCACTGTTAATTAAAGTATTACATTTAATTTATAGCCATTTTAACGTATAAGTATATTTTTCCATTTCAGTATTTTTAAAGATCATAACAGGAATTAAATACATCAGAGTGGACGTCTTTCATAACATATCCAAAGACAAAATTTAAGGCTATACATATAGATAATTTTTCTACGAAGCAACAACAGTGAAAACAAAACCAGGTGTACTTTGTCTTAAATATTGTCTAAAAAAAATCAAATAAATTTACTGTGCATTCCTCATTAATAATTCGTTGGATACAATTTTTTTGAGGATTTCGTGGGTAAAGTGAATTTAAATTTTGAATTGTGTACAATTTATCCATGTGTGTATGCAGACTAAGGCAAAACCACGAAATCAAATATCAACGAAAATAATATGCTTCCGTAAATCTTGAAAAAAATGGTTTCCAGGGGGAAAAGATCCACAGTATGTCATGTTATTTAATACGACTAAAAGTTAATTGCCTGGTTGTATATCGGGGTGTGGTCATACTTGTTGCTAATTGTTCTTTCCTAAAGATTTAATTATTTGTCTTGTCCATTATTGACTGACAAATGTTCTAAGGAACAGTATTTCCCTTTGTTCCATATAACATCTGTCCATCAACTGCAGACAAACAAAAAGTTCAATCAAACTGAAAAAGAGGAGAAGTGTTGCAAATGGATGTCTATTCATAACTTATTGTTATATTCCTTTATATATGAATCAAAACTTCTTTACATAAAAATGAAGTAGTAAATTGAAATATTTAAATATAACGTACATTACCAAATTATTTTAATTTCAAATTAAAAAGAAGTTGATTGCTTTAACAAGATTCACAAAATTTATTTTCACTTCATAATTTAAACAAGAATAAATGCAAAGTTGCAACACGTTTAAACAACATAAACAACTAACTTCAAGGGAAGACATATTGGCGTATGTTAATAAATGTTCAAACAGTATAAGTTAATGAAAACATAAAAACGTGGCAAGATAAAAGCTTCATACAACATGTACATCTTACAAGACCATGATGCTATAGTCATGTTTTACCTGGCATATCCTGCTATAAGATCTTTATCGTCAAATGAATGCAATACATGGTAACCATGTGTTTGTTCATAACGTTTCATTGTATGCCTGATTTCGCTGTGTAGGTATGTCTCAACCACACAGCCAAGATTCTGTTAAAAACAAATGGCACTGATATCAAATAACTGAGAATTTCCTCAAGACAATAAGAACCCTACAGCTTAAACTATATCATCGCTAGCAGAAAGGGTGTTATATACCTATATTCATAGGAGGGATTGAAAGATTTGGAATTGATTGTTCACTCAAAATTATCTTAGGAAAACACCTTGCCAAGAAGGACAGCAGGATAGATATTGCTAAACAAACCATTGAAAAGTATAAAGATAGCTTTCTATACAATCCAAACAATTTTGTTCCTTCATTTTTTTCAGAAATATCCAGTCCTGTTATCGATAATTCTGAACAATTTGCATATCCACATTTTACGTACAAATGAGAGATAGATCATCAGTATATTTCTAAATCATTAATAGCTAGATTGTGAGAAATATTGCATAACATGTCCTTGATCATTTCAAAATACTACAAATAGGTTCCAAACAGGAATACTAATAATTCTTTACCACACTGGTCTACCTGGTCGGTCTTTTGACCATATTTGATATATTATCTTCAATCAAATGATTACAAACTGATCATACCAACTAAGAACTAGCTACAGACATTTATGGATAAAAGTTTGACTACAAAAGAAGAACTTCACGAATGATACTACTTTAGACTAGCTGTAGGAAGCAATGAATATACAGGGACTAAGCTACCTCGTATTTAGAAAGCTATACAGCACAACATATGTGTGGTCAGTAATGAAAATATCTTGACTACATGGGCGTGCCATGGGTAAAGTATGTACAGGAAAGCAAAGGCAATGAATCTGTCCAAACAATAAATACTCTTTCATATTACAGATATATTTGTCTAGTGAAGATATTGTTCAACAACATAGCAAATAAATATCTCAATAATTAATAGAATTAAATTTTCAAGTTTGGATCTTCTCCATGGATACTGGCAGGTGATATGGTGACGATATTACCAAAAGAAAAATACTGATCTGGTTAATAAATAACAATCTATATCAAATGTATATGCAAGTTGTTTAGTACACACTCAAGCTATGAAACACCATTCAAAATAATCAACTAATTCTAAGTTATAAGAAGAGATAAAACAAAAACATGAATCATGCGGATCAGCATCACTGTCTGTTGTAGTTACCAAGAATGTTAGTCACAGTTTTCACCAGTTATTTACCTTCCATACCTGCAATTAGATCTAAATCATCAAAAGAATGAAGAAAGACGTAATTTTTCTCCTTGACATATTCATCAACTGAAGACTGTAGCTGGGATGTCGTTGATTGTTCTACTTTAATTCCATATCCCTAAAAACAGAAAATCAGTCTCTATATCCTTGATATCTGAAATATAGAGAAAGAAAGAAAGGAAATGATTTTAGCTAAAGACTACACTAATGCTAATAGTTCTAGTAAATCGTAGGAAGGAATAGGAAATGTACCTTTTGTTACTTATACTGCATGAAAAAGTTTATGACCACTCTTCTCAAAATAAAGTATTTGTTGTTAATGAAAAATATAGAAACAAAATTAAGATCGTGCATGGAATCCCCGTAATATATATATATATCTTGTGAAGTTTAATCTCTAATCTAAAGTCATAAACCAGCACACCATAAGGTTACCAGCTGAGAGATGAAATGACATGAAGTCACTGATTAAATCACTTCACAGACCATTCTCCTTACTAGTATTATCTTTGGGTATACAAAAAGTTGAAAATCCTTTGAAGTGTATTAAATCAAATAAATAAATCATTGAAAGGTAAAGGCTATTGGGTGGTAGGGTGGGGTAGGGGATTTGAATCAGATCCTGGTCCTGAAAATGGCAAACACAATGCTGCAATTCAATATAAATGAAAACAAACATGTTAGACAATTCATTGAATATACTGAAAAATAAATAAAACACAGCATGTGTGAGGACAATACCAGAGGTCTGGTCATTTTTGCAAAAACCATTAAAATATACTCATTTTACTTGAAACAATTTAATATACAAAAAACAACACAATAACGTTCCATCTTGAAGATGTTACAAGCATTATTCATCAATCATTCTATCAAGCATCATTGAAGAGACATTGTTTGTCATAATTCCCATCTGGTTTTAAAAAAATTATACTGTTTATGTCATCAAAATCAACAATTTTGAAATCTTTCAGCTTGAAAAGGCACAATTCAGAATTCTGCTTATACATAACATCTATACAATATTTGACTTAATTTACTGTCTCAGAACTAATAGCTAAATATCCAATAAAATAATAGACAAAGTGATGTATTTAATTGGATATTATACTGTCATAAATCTATAAATCAAAGTGAAATATTGCTTTTATATAAATTACATCTTCATCTTACTAGATGACTTAAATTTTCCGAAAACTGCATTTAATTAAGAAAGTTATTCAATGACAAAAAATATATATGCAAGGATACATTATGTCAATAAAAGGTGCTATCCAATAAATTGCATTACCAAGATTGCAGCTAAATAATGAACTGGATTTTGAGTACTAAAAGTATTGTTAAACAGAATTTCATTATCTTCCTACAATTCAACGAGTTAGTAATCCTACCAGATATTAATTCTAATCTATAGCCAAATAAAAGAAAGAATGCCATGGTATCATGATGTATGTTATTGAAATGAAGTGCATTTAAATTAATATTGCAAATTGAAAATCAAGCGCATATTAAATCAAAGTGCTTGTAAACACAGAAGGGTAAAGATTGCATTTATTTATTAGTGAATAGAAACATTAAATATTGAATTGTCAATAAAGCAAAGGTTGTAGCTTTATTCAACTTCAATTCTAGACAAAGGGAGATAACTCAAATTTTTAAGATGACTTTAACAATGACATCATTTAATCTGCATCAAATATTACCTTGATTAATTCCACTCTGCTTTGTGGTGCTGTAATTGGCATTAAACATAATCCTGATAATCTATGTTTTTGCAAAGCATAAGCAAAGGCTTTCCCATAATTCCCTGCTGACATTGTTATTAATTTCCTTTCCCCATTTTTAACATCATCTGGTAAGAATTTCATTTGATTAGCAACTCCTCTTATTTTGAATGACCCTGAAAATGGAAGAAAATATGTTCTATAATTCAACTCATACCAAAAGAGTTAAACTCATATAAGAATATATAAGTTGTATTATGAACTTATTGGAAAAGTTTAGCTCTTTTATATTATTACTGATTGACCAAGAGATTGCAGATTGAAAAAATGTCTTCAAACTGATCAACTGGCGATTTTTTTGTTTGTTTTATTAATAGTAATGGTTGTTAGTATTAAGCAAATTCAGTGTAATAAAAAATATTCTTACCTGCTTACCATCCAGTTTTGCCTTCAGTCATTGACTTTTGTTTCTTGAATAGGTTAACGTTGGAAGAATTATTTGAAAAACTAAGTTTTCAGGAATATTGTTTACTAAAACAAGTATGACTTGGATATGCAAATTTCCTTCATAGTTCCAATTCATAAGGAATTGAAAGTATTCTTTCACATAACACCTAACATAACTATAAATAGCTTAGTTTTTTTTTTTAATTTGAACAGTTTGTGTTTCAGGAATATAGATACTGGGGTGTGATACAAATTTAAGTGGTCATGAGTCACAATTGTGTTCCTAGAAAAACCTACATCAGGTTAATTCAAGACCATAAGTTTAGTAAGCCAATATGAATAACATATAATAGTTCGAAGGATCAAAACCAAATGGTGCTTACTGTACAGACAACTTTACCAGAAGAATTTGTTATCTTTTGACCAACTGAATAGATGTTTTTGTTTAGTTAATTTTCATGTTTCCTATAAATCTATGGTATTAAATACAAGAATTTCCAGTACTGACTTTTATACTGAATAATTGTTTGTATCACTGAAATTATTATCATGTTAACTTCTTACCTGTTGTTTGTGTATTTTCCAGTTTTAGATATAAATCTACTGATTTAGGCAGCTGTGGAAACATTCCAGTAACATGCTTCAGCAATGGAGTTTTGATAACACCTAAATCACTTTCTGCTAAATTCTTCCTTGCACCTTCAATTTCTCTTAAAGTTATAAGTCCATCTTCAGAAGGCATTGTGTTGTAATTCTACTGAAAACAAATCATCAATTATATCAAAATTCCATTATGAAATGATAACAAAAAAGGTCAAACATTAAGGGATGTTCAAATTCATAAGTTGAACGGAAACTGCCAATGGCATTGCACAAATGTTGCAAAAAAAAGAAGATCTTTAACAGTATACAGTCAGAGCTCAGACATAAATAAGTCTGAATCTGCTTTTGACTCATAGAGGTCTAAATTTGTAAGTTTTAGGATTTGTCTCCCTTTAATGCAAGACAAAATACGACTTTAATAAGTCAAATATTGTTAAGCAAGAAATGATTGACCAAAATCAAAAAGTTGCAAATATCGACTCCTACAAGATGATAAGTTACCAAAATTGGTTAACTTCAAAACCCACGCATATTTATAAAAAGGTCATGCATCTATTAATCAAATAATGACAACATTGAAAGCCAATGCTTTGTCTTCTAAAGAAAAATATGAATGAGAGGCTAAAAAATGGGGGGAATCATGTTAATTAACCTTACAATGCAACCACCTGGATCCACACTTAATGAGGTAAAACATCTGTGTTTAGTAAGGATGTTCAATTAGAAAATTAAATATAGATAGCGCAAGTCCTTGTGAACACTCAGACAGGTTTTTGCTGTCATAGGTGGTGTACTTTGGCCACCAAGTCAAGTTTAGTTTTTTCATCAACATAAATAGACCTAAACAAGTCTGTCATTTTGTGACTTAGATAAGTCTAAAATTGAAAACACATTTTTATAATAAATACATGTTTCGACTTCTTTAAGTCAAAAACAGAAATCGACTTGTTTATGTCTGAGCTCTGACTGGTATACCCAGTAATATTTTGCTAGCATAACACATACTGGAGCTATAGACAGGATAGACCTGTATGATTCTATAAAGTTTGTTTTTTAGTTCAATCAATTTGATAGGGTATGATAACTAGATTTGATTTATAAATGTTACACTATCCTTTCATTCTGTTTTGAATCACATTGAATACATTGAATAAGTCTATCATGTCTATGTTTGAAATGAGCAGGATTGAAATAATCTGAATTTAATTGGATTAATGACTCGAATTTATCTATTTGTGGATTTTTAAATTTGTGCTATATTGATGGTTTTGAAACAGTGGGAAAGTGACCAAACAACACAATAAAATTAGTATAGTCAATGTAAAAGACATCTTGAGGTCAATGTACAAGTCATCTTGAGGGCAATGAACAGCTTTCGTCAATAAACATGTGTCAATTCATAATTAATAATTATCCTATATATTCTACTGAGGTCACAAATGTATGGATAAATGTTTACAGAATAGATTATAATGAGCAAAAATACAAAAGAATTAGTAAAGGCATCTTGAGGTTAATGTAAAAGACAGCTATTTCCCCTGGCCAATGAACAGTCTCTAACAATCATTACAATAAATGAGTGTCAAATCATAATTAATAATTATCCCATAAACATTATGGTGTGGATGGGGTCTACAGAATAAAGAATAATGGGTAAAAAATACAAAAAAAATAAGTATTTAGGCTTCTTGAGGTCAATGTACAAGGCATTTAGAGGTCAATGAACAGTCTTCAACAGTACACATTAGTGTCAATTCTTAATTAATAATTATACCATAAACATTAATAATATGGTGTGGATGGGGTCTACAGAATAGAGAATAATGGACAAAAAAATACAAAAAGAATAAGTAAAGGCTTCTTGGGGTCAATTAATGTACAAGGTATTTAGAGGTCAATGAACAGTCTTCAACAATACACATTAGTGTCAATTCTTAATTAATAATTATACCATATATAAACAGAAGGGTGTGGATGGGTGTTTACAGAATAGAGAATAATGGGCAAAAAATACAAAAAGAATAGGTAAAGGCTTATAGAGGTTAAAGGTCAGTTTTCACTAATAAATGAGGGTCAATCATGATTAAAAATTAGCCCATTAACATAAGGGTGTGGATCAGGCATGTCAGGATTTACAAAATAGAGAATAATGGGGAAAAATACAATAGAATTAGTAAAGGCATCTCAAGGTCAAAGTACAAGGCAATTCTAAAGGTCATTGTCTTTCACAACAAATGAGTGCCAATTCATAATTAATAACTAATATGATATCCCATATACATTTAGGTGTGGATGGGGTTTACAGAATAAGGAATAATAGACAAAAATAATAAAATAGAAAATGTACAAGGCATCTAAAGATTAATGAACACTCTTCAACAATGTACAAGTGTCAAATTTAAATTGTTAATTATCCCAACCATGTATGATAGAGATTACAGCAGAAAATCTAAAATTTATATCTGACTAATTTGTCATCTTGTTATCACGGAAATAATAGGATTACCAAGGAACTTAGTTGTTTTTGTGAAAAATGATATTTGACCCCGGGGTCTTATTTTTGAATCGGGTGGGCCGAGGGGAAAAAACTTATTTTCAATTTTGGCCTTATTATATTTCAAAAACAGTTGTATTCAAATTTCACACTTAAGGTTGGTTCAATTAATTGCATAAATTTACAAAAGCCAAGTTAAGGAAAGTTTAAACCTAGAATATTAATATTTAAAAAATTTGCACTAGCTTCAGTTCATTAACATGTTAAAGATGTGCCCCTAAGCATATTTGATTGTTAAAACATAAATTTATCATTTGAAGACATTCTTTAGCTAGATTATCATGTACCTCAACATAACATTATCATAAAAATTTACAGAATTCATTTTGCTGATCTTGGTTCAACCTCTCAAATCAGTTAAAGCAAAAATAACATGCAGTTATATTATAAACAATATACCATGTATACAGGAAAATTACCATGTAAAAAAATAAACTATTACATAGCAATGTGTAGAACTTTCGGATGGTCCTTTGCATTTAGAATTTATAAATTACATGTATAAGTATTTAAAATAGTTTCATTTTGTACATTTTTTTGGCAATGAATTCCAGGAAATATGTCAACACAGGAGCAATATTAATTAAGGTAGATCAAGTGATTTCCATCATCTTGGATGGATCTTTCATTAAAAGTGCAAACTTTTATGTACGAAATCAGTACAATTGTTCATGTTTCAACTAAATAAAAAAATATACATATATGTTTAATGATTTTTTTTCAACATTTTTTTACAAATAACTTTTTTTGTAGTTTTGATTCAATTTGTTTAAACTTTGACCAATAAGGGGAGATAAATTTAATAATGTTACTTTTATAAAGGAAAGTATTATGAATTTAAATTATTTGTTTTGTTGCAAGAAAATAATTCCTGTGACCCCAATTTTTCTTTTTGTTTTGTAAAAGAAGGCACTATAAGAGCTATCTGCTGATATTATATGTAAAATTTCTATTGTTCATTTTTCTTTTTATAAGTGGGGATAGGACCTTTATCGGGAAGTCAGGATCAGGTGTTTTTAAGCTCCAGATTTTCAAGATTGACCCTTTCGGAATCCGGGAATTCTTTTTTCGAATTTCAGGATGTCGGGATTTAGATATCTTTAAATTCAGGACCTCAGGATTTCGTGTTTTTAAACCCCAGATTTCGGGATCAGGACCCCCCATCTTTTACTGCACAATTTATGGGTTTTCGTGATAATTTTGCACAACCCTTTACTTGTTTAAAATCTGTTTGGACCATAACCATAACAATTTTTATGAAAAATCAAATAAAAAAATATTTGAAAAAATTCTATATTTAAGGCCGAGTTCACTTGAAACTCTTCAATTGACTTCAGAGTTAATAGATTATCACGTGAACTCACTCGAGTTGATATTCGGAACAACTCTAAGTAACTCTAGGGTAAGGCCCTGACCAAGCATAAAAAATAAAATATTCTCATTGGTTTGACGTCATTCAAGTATAGTCTATGGTTCACAAATAGTAAAAAATAACATAAGGACCTAAGAGCTAAGGTTCCGCAGCTAGGTTGGAACCAGAGTACGAGGTGTTAACTCGAGTGGTTTAAGTAAAATCGTATTGTTGAAACCCGAGTAAGTAAAGTTAACTCGAGAGTTTCAAGTGAACTCGGCCAATATGTTTGACATAATGTTTGATAAAATCTACTGCAGTAATAATTGTTTATTCAATAATATTTTTTTTTTTACAATAGGCCATTGTGAATATCAATGGTATCTTTTTATAATTCTACGGCCAGAGACATTTCACTATTTTTATTTACAATCATATATATAATGTTGACCCTAATTTTTGACTCTGATGTCGTGATGATAAGAAGTCTTGAACTTTTTGAAAATAACACTCATATATGATTCAGTAGTTGTTTTTTTTTTTTATGTTGTAAACCTTAAATACACTAACTTATTTAATTCAATAGCCAATTACATTAAAAAGCTATGAAGTTTTAACTATTATAAAACTTACTTAGAGATTCCCAACTGTACTGGATTGTTTATTGAATTGTCCTATATTTTGAACTGTATACGTCACTGATTAAAGGTACATGATCGGAATCCTGTGACACAATTTTTCCCCTTCTCTTCATTTCTTCTCTAGACTCTTTCTGAGTCCCGAGAATATCGAAAATTAACAACCATGGCCGAATTATTGCTCGATCCAGACATTAGATTTTGGGTATTTTTACCTATAGTGGTGATCACATTTTTTACAGGAATCATTCGTCATTATGTAACAATATTGCTTACATCAGAGAAAAAGACAGAACTTCAGCAAGTGACGGATAGGTATTTTTTTTATGCATCAATGGTAGCACAATCTATTCTATCCGCAAATTTCGAAGAACAATCATCATTTCAACAACCATGTCAAAGCAACCATCAAAGAAACGTCGTATTACTGGCCCGACTTTTCTGACAAGTTGGTTAGAGAAGTCTACTCCTGCGTCAAACTGTAGTCAGACAGATCATGAAAATCATCACCTTGAGCAAAGCCCTGAACTTGAAATTCAACCTTCTCCAGAATGCACTGAAAGTCAAGATGGACAAACAGAAACAAGTAACCCTACCACAGGGGTGTGGAAATGCTATGCCCGACTCGCCCGACTCGTACATTTGAACAACCGGACAAGTAATTATTTTTGTCTTGGTTGCCCGTGGACAAGTAAAAAAATATACAAGACAAAGTTCAAATCCAACAAAAACATAAAATTAATTTCAAAACGTATACAGATGTTTAATTTATGTAAAAGAAACCAATGTTCAGCAAGTAAAATCATATAAATGTTCATGATGATAAATATCAAACTCCCCGGCAGTTCCAGTTCCGATCCGCATACGGGCCCGAATACTACTCTACACTATGAAGTAAAGGAAAACAGTTCCGGAACGGAAACGATCACTGTCCGGAGTTTGGATAAATATAACATGATACCGGAAATAGATCGATTACCAAAATAAATAGCGTATTATTGCATTGGCAGTGGCGGATCCAGGGGGGGGGGTTCCGGGGGTGCGCACCCCCCCTTTATTTTTGCCGATCAATGCATTTGTATCGGGACATATGTTTTGCACCCCCCCTTTGTCCTGGGTTAGCACCCCCCTTTCGAAAATTCCTGCATCCGCCCCTGCATTGGCTTTGTCCATTGACCCGGGATCGTCGATTAGGTTTTGTCCATCATTTACCGGAAGTGTCATTTCTTTAAATTTTGTAACGAGATTCAGATTGATAAATACTTAATAAAAAGGTGGGCAAGCAAGACAAAAAGAGTCATAAGTCGAGTAGAAAACCTTAAATGCAAATGGAGGACACAGAGTATTTAAAAAAAAAACGGAAGCGAGAATTTCAGACATCGTGGATATCAGATTGCCCCTGGCTATCTATGGAAATTCGGAAAATAAATTAAGTTTTTGTCTTATTTATAGATGAAAGGTCAACATTATTTGTTGTCAAAGTGGAAAATAGAAGGGACGCTTTAATTGCCCATCAAGACAATAATAAATAATCAAGAAAAAAACAAGAGTGTCAGTTGAGAGAAATCACAAAATCAATAGTTTATCTATTATTTAGTTTACATTTCTTCAATCACTGTCCTCAAATTTAGAATATGTACCTACTGGCTACAATTTTTATTCAAAAACTGCTGTAAAATTGTCCTTTAAATGTCATTTCATTGGTTGGTTTGCTGTTAGGTTTCTGTCCTATTGATGTTAACCCATTTCCTACTTACCTAATTTTTTACACATATAAACAAATATCTTTCATTTGTTTGTGATGCACAACAGAGCTAAGTTAGAATCATATATTAGCTAACAAGAAAATACTTCAATATTTATTGGGATCATCAGGGCAAGTAATTTTTTTTCCGGACTAGTAAAATTTTAGGTTTCACTTGTCCGGGGACAAGTGCTCACAACAAATATTTCCACACCCCTGTACCAGTACACTGACTATTGTATCCATGAACTCCGAAAATACGATAATCACAAAAGATCAAAAGAAAAGAAAAACAGGAGTTGACAAGAAATGGCTGATCAAGTTTCCTTGGTTAAAAACTGTCAATGATGGATTTGGTAAGACTTTTTAATTAGTTTTATCTATCTCAAAAGTTTGAAGTAATTAACGACCTCAGACCTAGATACATATATACGAATTACTTAATTTATTCTACTAAATTTTCATTGCAAGCAGCTAGGTATACTATAATTGTATTGAACAACTGTTGTAAAGATTTTTTACCGTGTGGATATATTATTTTCTGTAAATATAATATAAATTGCTCTATTTAAATAAAATTTAAATAAAATTTCAATATTTGATTTTCAGGTCTGTTGTGCAATCTCTGTATCACCTTCAATAAGAAACCAATGAATGGTAGCCTCATATGGACAAGTAAGCCTTGTATTACTGTTACCCTTGAAAGTATTAGTAAGCATGCCAAATCTGACGCCCATAAGGAAGCAGAACAGTTGGAGGCACAACGTATTCTGTCTGGGAATGGTCAAGGACTAGTGCAAGCTGTAGCAGCTCAGGCATCTATGGAGAAGACTGCCTTGATTGGAGCATTTAGAAGTCTGTATTGGTTGGCCTCAGAGGAGATACCGCACACAACAAAATATTCATCTTTACTTGGATATGCCAAGAGAATGGGATGTTCTTACTTGAATCATCTGCAGAAGGGAGGAAATGCCAATTATGAGAGTCAAAGGACTTTACAAGAGATGCTACATATCATTGCAGAACAGATTGCAGCCCCAATACTTCAGGACATATGCAACTCACGTTACTACAGTATACTAATTGATGAAACCACTGATATAGCAGTCATCAAGCAAATGACCATCCTAGCCAGATATATAACTGAAAATAACCAGGTCAGTAATTTTCTTATAATAAACTTATAAGTTGTACTCCTTTATGTAATATTAATCAAACTTATTCAGACAGAAAGATGTTGTATTGATAAATAAACATTCTGAAATAATGCAAAGTAAATAATAATATTTATGATAGTTGATGTAAAGTTTTTTTTAATTTTTTTGCAGGTAAAGACTTCATTCCTTGGTATGGTAGAGTTGCCAGATGGGAAAGCAGAGACAATAATGAATGCTTTGGACAAGTTTCTGAATGAACTTCAGCTGCCAACAGAGGATTTGATAGGTCTTGGATCTGATGGTGCCTCTGTTATGGTTGGAAGAAAATCTGGGGTAGGCAGATATAAATCATTTTTTTATCAGAAATCAATTAATACTTATTATAAGAAAGCATAACTGACTCTTATAAATAAAGAAAGAACTATGACTATGTTAAAATACTTTAATCAGTATACCTGTAAGTTTAAAAAATATTTTAGTAAATAAGTAAAATGTTGTCTCCTCTGTAAACTTGTATCACACATAGTTGACTTGCATATCAAATCTTGTCTTTGTTTCTACAGGTTGCTGCAAGACTAAAACAACGTAATCCTGAGCTTGTGAATGTTCATTGCATTGCACATAGATTGGCACTGGCTGCAGCTCAGGCTACAGACAATATTCCATATTTGAAGAAGTTCAAGGACTTATTGCAACAGATATTTAAATTCTACCAAAACTCAGCAGTTAGAATGTCTGGACTTAAAGAAATTGAGGTAATATATTTTAACTATATGTACAACACTTATACATCTTTATGGTAATCTTTATTGTTGCTTAATTATACTTATATATATATATATATACGAATACTAAAAGTAAACAGGAAGTCATTGCATATTACAGTATTTGAGTAACTTCAGTTATTTGAGTAGCTTAGTTTGGCCGTACAATCAAACATTATTCCTATTTTCTATATTCAGACAATACTAGGTGGACCACAATTAAAGATGAAAGAAGTCCTTGACACAAGATGGTTGTCACATGATAGAGCAGTGACTGCTATAAGAGAATGCCTCCCTGCACTTATTGCTAGTCTAGAGAGAGAAGCCAGTGAGAGGTCAGATGCAACAGCTGCTGGTCTTGCAATGTTTGTAAAGACAACCAAATTTGTTGCCTCTATCCATATGATGTCAGACATTCTGCCACACCTTGCAAGATTGTCAAAGACCTTCCAAGTGAGTTAAATATTACTTTTTTTATAATTCACCATCTAAGTTAAAGTTATTTATCAAATTGAAAAATAACAATTCTGTGTCTACTTACTCTTCATTATTTTTACAATTAAAACTATCCACCATTTATGGGTCAAGAAAGACAACTCTTTCTAAAATGTGAAAGGGAGATAACTTGTGGAATAATAGAAGTTATGTATAACAATTGCATATATGCTTATATTAATTAATATATTAAGTTCATTTCAATGGTTGTTGTGGAATTCCATATTTTAATATTTATCTTTGCAGAAAACAGATATTGACTTCACCTTAATTGAAACTCTTGTGTCAGCAACACAAATAACCATCACAAAACTGATTGAGCAACCTGGACACTATATGCAGTCATTGCCAACTTGTCTGGACAGCCTGTCAGAGTATGGTGTAAGACTGAGACAGTCTGACATTGATAACTTTAAAAGGGATATATACCAGCCCTACCTAGAAAATGTGATCCAGAACCTCCATGACAGATTTCCAGACAACCCAGTACTGGATGCACTATCTGTCATGGATCCAGACCTCTTAAATGCAGATGACCCTTCATTGAATGAATGGGTTCAACACATAAAATTGAAGGTTTGTACTTTGAAGTTTTCAATATATAACTAGTTATGAAATATATATTTAAAATACAAATAAATCTTACTACTTATTGTCTGAGGATAAGGAAAAACTTATAAACAAATAGTAAAACCTTTTTATTTATCAAGCTGGACCATACACATACAGTATGATTATTCAACTAAAGTTTTAGACATATAATCCCTACACTACAATATTTTTTTCAGACTCTAGCCAAACATTTCAAGTCAGTTGGAAGTGAAATAGAAGTTCTGGAAGAATGGGAAACACTGAGAACACTGTTAGTGAAAGAATGTAAAGACATGACATTTAGGAAGACAATGAACAAAGTTGCCAGTCTTGGAACTTTGTATCCTTGTCTGTCTAAGTATGCAGCAATTGGTCTTGTTTTGCCAGTTTCAACAGCTGATTGTGAAAGATGTTTTTCCTGTTTGAACAGAGTGAAAACATGCTTGAGAAACAGACTATGCCAAAAAGTGCTGAACTGTTTAATGCATATATCAATTGAAGGACCAAAGGAGGAAGCTTTTGATTTTGACAAATGTGTAGTGACCTTTGGAAAGTTAAAACAGAGGAAAATATCAACAAAATAAGGTGTACCTGACATTATGTGTAAATAACTATTGCAGACTGGATTATTTTTATTTTTATTATTGTTTGTAACTTAAGGGCTTTCATTTATTCCTCTCATCTGTGATAAATACTTTAGAGTTGTATGAATTGCTATAACTATAATAAAACAATTAGATTGGTATATTGCTTTTAATATATACATTATGTAGTGTAAATAGTTCTGAAAAAATGAAGCGTCGCGCGCCGCGTTGCAAATTAACCATGGACCCACCATGCATGAGAAATTTTCTAGGGAAGACACTGCTCCATGGCCTGTTTAACGATGGCGGGCGCCATCGTTCAAATGTCTTGCGCCATCGTCAAATGACTCGCGCCATCTTTAAATTGTCTTGCGCCATCGTTCAAAACTTCATTGATTTTTGTAGCCCGATGCGATTTTTTTTATTAATTATAATCAAATGCATGTAATTGCATAACCCTTAGGCTTTTTATGTTATAATCCAATACAGTTCTAACACCTGAGGGATATCATGGATATCCGGATTAAGATCGCTAATCACTTGTACCTGAGCTTGTACAGGTAGATCAACAAACCATACAGGAGAATACTGTCTGAGGATAGACGCGATTTTTTTTATTAATTATAATCAAATGCATGTAATTGCATAACCCTTAGGCTTTTTATGTTATAATCCAATACAGTTCTAACACCTGAGGGATATCATGGATATCCGGATTAAGATCGCTAATCACTTGTACCTGAGCTTGTACAGGTAGATCAACAAACCATACAGGAGAATACTGTCTGAGGATAGACGATCCATTTGTCGAATTAATCAACTAAGTTTCAGCAAATGATTATGATAATTTAGATTTTGGTTGATTATATAGGGAATCACTGAAGCATGACTGGAGCGGCCCCCCTTAGGCAAAGTTCTGGATCCGCCACTGTTACAATCAAATTGATACATCCGCGTTTCCGGTTTCTATTCAGACTCGAAAGATGCATGTTGCACAGCATCAATTTGCCAGATAAAGTCATTAAAAACCTTTTCCTTTGTCAACGTTTGCTTTACAAATCTCTTTAACCTTTTACATAACCCGTACGAATCGTTTTGTTGTTGCTGCAAATCAGCCATACTGGTAATGGGTTCTGAATTTGACAGTGTCCATGAAAAATAAGCTCCACATCATATGATTTTCAACCCCCATAACAATTACCAAAATAGAAGAAATCTACATGGGGACCTTCATGACAGCTTTTGGTCATTCTCAACTAAGGGGGGACCATGAAGACTTGGCATTTGAATGGTTAAAAACGGCAATAAATGAAAATATTGATACTTCTAATTCTATAATGAAAATTCAAATAAATGTAATTTAAATAAGCAATGAATTAGCATGTTCACCATTCCTTGTATGGAGGGATAAAATACTTTTGATCGCGCTACACTGTACAGCGTAGACACGGTTTGTAATGGTGAAAGTTCCTCCATCGTTCAATTTTCATCCATGGAGATCCCTGACAGGGAGAGGGTTGATATCTCATAAACATGTTTAACCCCGCCCCAATTTTGTGACTGTCCCAAGTCAGGAGCCTCTGGCCTTCGTTAGTCTTGTATGATTTTTAATAATTAGTTTCTTGTGTATAATACGGAGTTAGTATAACGTCCATTATCACTGTACTAGTATACATTTTTTAAGGGGCCAGCTGAAGGACGCCTCCGAGTGTTGGAGTTTCTCTCTACATTGAAGACCCATTGGGCCATAAAAAAGAATATATGTTTGTTTGCCCAAATGCTACCTACCCAGAAAAAAGCTGCCTACTTAAAATTCTTTTATTATCCTGATTTGAAGAAGTTTTTTTTTAATCAGATAGGCATGAAGACTAATAAACATTTGATACTTCAATTTCTCTTTTTGAAAAAAAAAAGAAAATATCTACCTACCTACCCACTGTCTCAACCTTTGGGTAGGGTTTGGGCAAACCAAAATATTTTTAATTGTGGCCTTGGTGGCTTTGGCTGTTGTCTGCTCTAATAGACTATGGTCGGGTTGTTGTCGCTTTGACACATTCCCCATTTCCTTTCTCAATTTTATCTAATTTAAATTACAGTATTACATACATGGGGGACACATACTTGCCTCCCCATGCCATTAAATTTATATCTGCGTAAGAGCAACAATAACACATCTATTGCCATTACATGTTTTTTCCTGAAGAGAGAGATATAACATCACATGACAAATATATGCATCATTATACAAAGGGACACAACTCTCACAACTTTATATATGTTTACCATAAAACACATACGACCATACATATCATAACAGGAGTGTCCCTACACAAATCCAATTAATTATCATTTATGGCATCTTAAAAGTTGAATTTTATAGGTTACAATCAGATTTGCTCATTGTTGAAACCCCCATACGTACAAATGATGTATACATGAGATAGTGCTCTATAGTTGTTTTCATCCTTGTCTTTTTGTCTCTGGTGAATACATGTAGTTGTCTCATTTGCAATCATACCACATTTTCTTATTTTGATAGACTAAATGTCTCATATATATCTAACTTCTCCAACTTTGGCATATATATCTGAAGATAGCTTTTCACTTTACATATGTCCTTGTACCATATTGCAAGCTTTAAACATGTAAATCTTATTTTATATTTTTAGCCATGCTTTGATAAGAAGCAGACTTTTGAGAGAAAATGGAAAATACATACCTCAAAAAGTAAGTCACAATTCAATTATTTCTACAGATGAAAATTGCATGTAAAACATTTCTTTTTTTTTATCATTCTAATAGAAATAGACACCAAAACATTTATGTCAAAAGAAAGGGCAGTGGTAAATCAACGTCCAGTCTTAATTTAAAAGACTATAAAAAAAAGATGATTTGTACATGAAAAGCTAAAAAATGTCCAATGTGGGAAGACCAAGTAATTTTGTCATGTTTTAGTAAAAATATGAATAAATAAGTTTGTGTTTATTGTAATCATTATATTGAATAACAGCAATGATATTATTTGTATTTCAGAGTTTCTTGATGAGAAAGAATTTTTTTAATGATTCCAAGGATGGATATTTTAAAAAAGAAAAAAGAGAAACTGCAACTAAAAATCCTATGACAGGTATATCATAAGATTTACAATAATGTTAATTCAATTTTATTTGTTTGTTAAAACAACAAAATTATTTTGGTTGAAATGTAGTTGCATATATATTTGAATCAAAACACAGTTTGAAATATGCATGGATTCATCCAAATGAAAAAGTTAATCTTCATAAATGCTTACCTTTTCAGAGTATTTATATGAATATGTAAATTAGTCAATAATTGCAAAATTTATATAGATCAAGGATATGTATATTTGTATACAGTTTGAACAGTTAGTGAGGAAAATTTCAATACACACAACATTATTTATTTCAAACATACATTCCATGCCATATTCTGAACATGATTAGATAACAAAAAATCTTTCACATTTAGTTCTATAATATTCATTTTTCCTGATCTTTAATCCAAAGAAAATACATATACCTTTAGTACATTATATGGGTGACATACATGTACATGTAAATATTAATTTATAAAAAAATAAATTTAGAAAAATATAAGATATACAATACAGCACAAAGGACCCATGAACATGACATGGTCCTATTTGACCACTTTTGAGTTATGTCCTTCACTAGAAAGTTTGTCAATGATGGGTGCCTTTATGACGTCATTTACCAGAAAAGGAACTGCCTGTATCTCTACACAATTAAAGTTCACCAAGTGTCTTCATGATCACCCTTATGCAGTCTAACTAGTAACTGATATGATCATGACAGATATGTATATTTATTTGTCTTACAGATCCATATATTTATTTATTTAACAGATCCGAGTATGATGACAGACATGTTGAAGGGAAATGTCACCAATGTTTTACCTATGATAGTTATTGGTGGATGGATTAACTGGGCATTCTCTGGATTTCTTACAAGTATGTAATTAGAAAAGGAAATATAGTTTTAATGGTTCTTTACTAAAAAATGAATTGTCTCTTTCAGTGTAATGTGATAATATATATATTTAGAAATAGAGTATATGATTGAATTTTTAATAGGAGGCTAGGAGATGTGGAATAGATGTCAAATTAAAAAAAAAAACATAGTCTCCAATTATAGATAACTGTATAAAATGTCCAGCATCTTATTTTTTCAAACCTTTAATATCTTTATAAACTAATTAAAGAGAGAGAGTAGTACCAAAGGTACATTTAAACTTGTATATAAGTCTATATCAAACTGACAATGCCATGGTAAAAAAAACAAATGACAGTCTACAAACCATAACATAGAAAAAACTAAAGACTGAGCAACACCAACCCCACACAAGATAATGTGTTTTAAAAGGGTAAGCAGATTCTGCTCCACAGATGACACCATTCATGCTGCTCATGTAAGTTGGACAAACATATTAAATTTGGCATACTATTTGAATTAGTGATGTTTAAATTTTCATGATAAAATCTGGTAATTTTTTGGTTTAATTCAAGTTAAGTGAATTAATATTCAATAAGATCAGGTTAAAATCATCAACATCAAAATAATCATTGTTGATAATAGACAATAAAATAACTTTTGCAATATACCTTTATACATACCTATACTATACCTGTAAAAGCAGAAATTTTCGTGGAAAATTTAATTTCGTTTATTTTGTGGAAAGAATATATCCACAAAATGAAAACCCCCACGAAAATTTAACCTCTATATAATACACTTTCATTTAAGGAAACCACGAAATTAAATCCCCATGAAATCTTAATAGTGAGACAACCAAGAAATTTTAACCCCACGAAAATTAATGTTACTACAGTAGTTAATCTTTTATAAAGTAATTTAATATAATATTCCAAATTCATATAAAAATGTGTATGTTCTAATGTTTGTCTTTTTATATATTTTTATCACAGCAAAGGTGCCATTTCCTTTAACTCTTAGATTTAAACCAATGTTACAGAGAGGAATAGAGTTGAATTCCTTAGATGCATCATGGTTAGTATGCATTTCTTCACATTTTATCAATTGATTTCTCCTGTACAAGAATGGAGCCAATTTTAGAATATTTGTTCATCTGTCAATTCCATCCCTTTAACAACCATAGGTTTGTAATTGTGCAGACCCTTGCATGATAATGTTCAAGAATTGTTTGTGTTGAAGAGATGCTAAAGCACTGCATTTTTATACCCCCGTAAAAGTTTTGATGGGACATATTATGGTATACAAATGTTCTGCGTCCGTCCGTCTGTCTGTCTGTCTGTCTGTCTGTCCGGCGTAAGCATGTCGCACTGTAACTTGAGAATGACTTATCCAAATTTCATGAAACTTGTTATAGTTGTTTCTTATGATGGTCAAATGATCTGTATACTTTTTGGTGAAAATAAGATGAAAACTTTTAGAGTTACAGCACTTTGTAACTAAAACAGGGGTGTCTTTTTTTTTCACATGTCGCACTGTATCTCAAAAAACGATTTTTGATTATTGCTTCAAACTTTACACACTTCTTAGTTATATTAATCTTAAGATCTGTATACTTTTTGGTGATGATGCAAAATTTCATTTTAGAGTTATTGAGTATTTTGTAAAAAATGGGGAGGCTTTTTTTACATGTCACGCCGTATCTCAAAAACAATTATGATTATTGCTTAAAACTTTACACACTTCTTTGTTATACATTTATTAATCTAAAGATCTGTATATTTTTTGGTTTTGATTCAAAATTTTATTTAGTGATATTTAGTTTTTTGTAAAAAAAAAAAAGAGGAGGTGTTTCACATGTCCCGCCATATCTCAAAAAACAATATATGGTTATTGCTTAAAACTGTCTCAGAAACTATTTATGATTATTGCATAAAACTTCCACACAAGGCGTCGGGCGTATCATGCGCTCATGGTGCAGCTGTTTATTGTTTTACAAGATTATCTCCCCTTATCTTATTTAAAAAGGGGTATAACCACTATTGTGTATTTCTTTATTAAGCTTTTTGTTGAATACCCATTTTTTCAAAATGCTGAATTTATACAATTACCTTTTATTTCGAATAAAGACTAGGCATTGGTAGTCTTTAATCTTTCAATTACATGTGCAACAATTTAAGGGAGTTCGCTTCTCAGTTTCAATGTAATCAACTTTTTAAATCACTAGTTTATATTGATAGGGGATTAATAAAGGAATCCAAAGAGCAAAAAATATAAGGGGATTAAAAAAGGAATCCAAAGAGCAAAAAATATATTTAAGTCACCGTGCTTGTTTTCGAGATATTAGCCATTGAAATTTTGGCGGGAAAATACTCTCTCTTGACTTTTCATAGCTTTAGTATTGACAAGGTGAAGTTCTTAAAAACTGTTAAAAAGTAATTAAAATTTTATAAGACTTTTACAGATGGCGTATCATTGTACATGTAAAAGATTTACAAAAAGAAAAATGGGGGTCACCGGGCAAATTTTTGCAAGGCATTCAAATTGATAAATCAGAGGATTCCGAAAATCTGACAAAATATCCAAAACATGACAAGCCAGCTTCCTTAAGTTTCACTCATTTCAATACATAAAAGGAAGTACACTTCTCTTGGTATAAACAAGACAATTTCTCAACTTTTTTCTGTGTGTTAGCTGGCATTAGATGAGTAGGCATGTTTCCAAAATATTTTATACATTTGTAGGAGCACCAAATATGAAAAAAAGAATGGTGTCTTAAAACACCCAAGATATATGTTTTTGACTCAAAAAAAATAATCTGCAAGGATTTCTACAACTCAAATTCTAGTGGATTAAATTTTTATCCAATTTAACGTAAAACCAGATGTGGCGCTCTAAGTTTTGGTTGTATTTCATTTAATTTACAGAAAGATTATTTCCCATGTGTCAAATTATTACTGTTGTTTATAGAACACATTATAAGACCTTTTATTTGTGTTGCCTGTCAATAAAGTCCCAATATTAAATTGCATTTCTTTATGTGCTTTTCTCTCATGTTTCCAGTTTATTTCAGACTGTCTGAAAAAAGAAGACTGAATTTTGAGTAGGATAGTCTCAACTGAGGAAAAAAACAGCCACTCATCACACAAAAAATCTAAAACTTTTACTATGTTGGAGTTATGTCCTTTTATAATGTTATATTCAAGCAGGGAGTCATCTGTGTACCATGGACATATTCTCCATTCATTTAAGACACAATATTTGACAAGATTAATCAATTGAAGAAGAAAGAAAAACTAGCTGATCCTTCATGTTTATTTTATAGGGTTAGTTCTGTATCCTGGTATTTCCTCAATGTGTTTGGTATCAGGAGTATGTACACACTTATACTGGGACAAGATAATGGTAAGTAAACATATATTTTAATGTAGAGGTGAAATATTTATAGTACAAACTCAAATGAAGTTTCATGCTTACAAGTGATACAACTTTTCAGTCAACATATCCAGGAATTAAACATTGACTTCAACATCAGTTGATTAGAATTTCAGGAAGTGATGCACTGTGATTGTATTATAATTTATCATCAAATGAAAATATTATTTAATTTTTACCTAAATGAATGGCAAATACATTGTACATTCCATTCTTAAAATATAAAGAACTACAGTGGATTCAGTACTTTTAGTGGGATACTTAGTTACAGAGATTTTGTTGAGTAGGGACAAACCACAATTTTGATTGAAAAAAAAATCTAATTTTTCAATGTATTTCTTTTTAATATTGATTTTCATAAATAAAAGTTACTTCTTAAAGTACTTTTTATATACCTGTGGTGATTGAAAATGGTTACTTGTGAAAGTTAATATTCCTACTCCATAAATTGTGAACTTGCATTTTGTATATTACAGCTGCAGATCAGACTAAGGCCATGCAGGAACAAATGTCTGGAGCAGGAATGATGACACCACCTGACCCCAACAAAGCATTTAAAGCAGAATGGGAGGCATTAGAGATTGTTCAGCATAATTGGGTCATTCAGGGAGTAGAAGATGAACTGATTGAAAGCCATATACAACCAGAAACTATTTATATCAAGAACAAATACGCATAATCTCCTTATTTTTATAAATTTTTGTATTATGTGTTCAGTGTAATAAAATTGTAAATGAAGATTTTTTTTTGTAAATGTCATCTTTTCCCTTTATAGCTCACCTGGAACAAAAGGTGTTGACATCACACGATATCAGGCTGCCACCTGTCGTCTGCTATTGTTCCTCACATGGTGTCCATTGTAAGTCATCTGGCAACTGTCGTCTGCTGTTGTTTCACATTTTTATCATCTCTACGATACCTAGGCCACATTTAATCTAACCTGGTATTGACAATGTATTAAACTTGCTTTATTGTGTCTCCCGATAAAAAGATGTACACTTAAAAAGGATAACTTCTGTCATCTTGGGAAGTTGATCTGTCAATTTATAATGGTTCATGTTGCATCAGTTTGCTATTTCACATAGCACACCTTCAATGTCATGGTATTCAACTCTGGTTAAATGTATATTGGGCAAAATCTTAGACTTAATTGCAAGAAAACATGGCAGAATAATACATGTATGAAAAAGATTACAGGAATCACCAAATATATTGTACAACTGACCATACCATACCAACCACCAATGAGGCCCCTCAAGGGTGTGTCTTAGTAATCACATAATCACAATGTATTGTTTTTGCCAATATATTCCATAATTATTAATTTTTTTCTAAACAAAATACTTTGGATTTGTTTATTTTCATGGATACTAAATTTAGTGGACCCAGGAAAAATTGTATTTTCGTTGATATTAAATATGATGGTTTTGTCAAAGTTTGCATACAAGCATATAGAAAATTTGAATTTGTGGTTATTTTCCAACCATAAAAATCCACAAAGATTGGTATCCAACGAATAATAATGAATAATAATGAATCCACAGTAATCAAATATTCGTAAAATATTTTGTCTGGTTATTCTAAAAACGATAACAATAAAAAAAATCCTTGAGGAGGCTCACCAAAAATAAATTCCGCCTATAAAATAGATGTAGAAACATAAACAAACAATAATGAACAACACATGGTCCAGATAGCTTGTACAGGCACAAAATGTGGTGTAGTAAATATTACAGATAAAAACAGATTTACAAATTCACATAGATTATATGACATGGAAGTACCGGTAAAGCAAAAATAAAAACCCGTACAATCCAACTACCATCAAGAAGAATACTACCTTAGAACTAGAGGCTCTTAAGAGCCTGTGTCGCTCACCTTGGTCTATATGCATATTAAACAAAAGACATAGATGGATTAATGACAAAATTGTGTTTTGGTGATGATGAGGTGTTTGTAGATCTTACTTTACTGAAAATTCTTGCTACTTTCAATTATCTCTATTTATAATGAACTTGGCCTATTAGTTAGAGGAAAATATTTTGTAAAAGATTTACAAAAATTGTAAAAAAATTGACTGTAAAGGGCAATAACTCCTTATGAGGTCAACTGACCATTTTGGTCATGTTGACTTATTTGTAGATCCTTTTTTTGCTGAACATTATAATTTGCTGTTTACAGTTTATCACTATCTATAATAATATGAAAGATAACAACCGAAAACGGCAAAATTTCCTTAAAATTGCCAATTCAGGAGCAGCAACCCAACAACCGGTTGTCCCATTTGTCTGAAAATTTCAGGGCAGATAGATCTTGACTTGATAAACAATTTAACCCCATGTCAGATTTGCTCTAAATGCTTCGGTTTCAGAGATTTAAGCCAAAATCTACATTTTACCCCTATGTTCTATTCTTAGCCATGGCGGCCATCTTGGTTGGTTGGCCGGGTCACCGGACACATTTTTTAAACTAGATACCCCAATGATGATTGTGGCCAAGTTTGATTAAATTTGGCCTTGTAGTATTAGAGGAGAAGATTTTTGTAAAAATTAACGACGACGACGACGACGGACGCCAAGTGATGAAAAAAGCTCACTTGGCCTTTTAGGTCAGGTGAGCTAAACGAAATGAAAGACAGCACATAAATTGGAACGAAGGATAAAAAAGTGTGTTCAACTACAAGTAGCTACAGTGTATATGCTATTGGTTGCCACAGTTATTTAATACTATCTCTGAAGAATACAAAAACATAAGAAACAATCCCTACCGGTTTTAATGAAGTCTCTTGGTGTGTTATTGAAATCACCAGTATTATTAGCTGTAGAAGCCAGTTACTATTTAAAATCGTCAAACTGTCACGGAATAGAAGTTCCTTCTAATATAAGTTCTAAAAGGAAGACATATTCTGGAATATTATTTCCACAGGAATACATATAACAGTATATGTTCCTAACGGGATAAATAGTATAGAATATTTGTTCCAACAGGAATAGGTTTTATGACATTGTTTACTTTAGTATTGACCATTTGGTATATGGTCACCGTCGTGTTCTTAGCGATACGTACATAAAGGTCATAATTTAATTTGTTGAATGAAATTAAATCTGTATCTACTAATGGGTGCCGTAGGATGTCCACCGCAATTTTTAGCTAGGATTGTTTGGCATGATAGCATTTCTTTTTTTCTATTAAGTCCTTTGGTCTTCTCTTCTGCATTTTCTCACTTTATTATACATGAAATAACATCTTTATCTGCAAGTTTGAAACTATATAGTGTGCAACAAACAGATTGTGGGGTAAACGTCAATGAGACAGCAACCTAGCGACAAAAATATGCAAACGACATGTGCACGCTGAACGGAGAAAAGGAGATGCGAATTTCCCTCAATAAGACATCATCCCAACGACTACAGATATATACGAATGACATATTCACTTTGCTGATGCTACCATTTGTTTGTGTTTTTTATGCTATTATTTTTTTGCCGATAAAAAAACTGTCCGCAATGAAGAAACCAGTAGTGATGCAAGTGGCATTAAACACCAAAAAAGCAATAAAATAAATCAGGGTTTATCAAAGACCTTTCCTACACCGTATTTGGTTTGGTAAACAAGAATCCGTTGAAGGGATTTTAAATTGACTAAAGCAATGTTTTGCAACACATACATGTTACTATCTTCTTGTATTATGACTAATATATGTGTCGCTGGACATGAAGCAGATTCATCGATGAATAAAAGTTCTTCTTGAATGCTTTGTAGGATCTATTAACTGGAGTTTTAAATTAACTAAAGCAATGCCTTGCAACACATATAAGTTACTATCTTTTTGAAATGCGACTGATATATTTCCCGCTGGACATGAAGCAGCTACATCTAATAAAATGTGTTCATCAATGCCTTGTAGTATTGATTGATTTATTGGGAAACATAAATACTAGTGTCAGTTTGTACTTGATGCAAACAAGTATATGACTAAGAAATGTAAGAAGATTTAAAAGAAAGGTAGGAAGGGTACAGTATCAGTATTAGAGGGCCTGTGTCCAAAGGTCTTTGTGTCCATCACAATTTTAGTGTGGAGACCTTTAAGTTTAAACTTTATAAAGTTTTAACTTTATATCCTAAGTCAGTTCGTTGTATAACTTTAGGACGACACCTTTATGTATAGAAATTTTTTTTCTTACTACGAAAGGGTGTGGTTTATGACCAAGGATTGCGAAATTTCGGAGAATGTATCGCGCAGTCATTATTTGGATGCATCATTCGGTAGCTAAGTAGACATGTCGCTGGGAAGCACAACTGTGCTTCACTGACTGTGTCTGTAAAGATTCTATGCGCAAAATGGTAATAGAGTTACGTCCCTGCTAAACTGAAGTCTGTAGGTTTCAGCTCGGGAGTTCCCAGTGAAGACATATTTTTTTTTTTTTTTTTTTTTTTTTGGCAAACACACATTCTTTAAAGATTTACAGTTGCTAAATAAAACAAAACTTGAAATCTGTAGTACATCTAAACACACACTCGTGTGCTTACTTATTATGAACTGCTTGATGCCATAAAATATAAAGTCATAAGACACATGGAAAAAGTCGCACTTTTAAAACTACGATTTTTACGCTGATTAAGTAGACAGAGTTGCTTTTCATACACTTTTGACACTTCATCCCACAATGCAATCCGAAAAACTAGCATTTGTTTTTTTTCTTTCTATTAAGTCCTTTGGTCTTCTCTTCTGCATTTTCTCACTTTTTTATACATGAAATAACATCTTTAACTCACGCATGTTTGAAAATATATAGTGTGCAACAAACAGATTGTGGGGTAAACGTCAATGAGAC
Source organism: Mytilus edulis (assembly GCF_963676685.1). Taxonomy (NCBI): domain Eukaryota; kingdom Metazoa; phylum Mollusca; class Bivalvia; order Mytilida; family Mytilidae; genus Mytilus; species Mytilus edulis. The sequence goes on along the minus strand of NC_092344.1, from coordinate 66,567,117 downwards.
AGCAACCTAGCGACACAAATATGCAAACGACATGTGCACGCTGAACGGAGAAAAGGAGATGCGAATTTCCCTCAATAAGACATCATCCCAACGACTACAGATAATGACATATTCACTTTGCTGATGCTACCATTTGTTTGTGGTTTTTTTTTTTTTTTGCCGATAAAAAAAAAACTGTCTGCAATGAAGAAGCCAGTAGTGATGAAAGTGGCATTAAACACCAAAAAAGCAATAAAATAAATCAGGGTTTATTAAAGACCTTTCCTACACCGTATTTGGTTCGGTAAACAAGAATCTGTTGAAGGGATTTTAAATTGACTAAAGCAATGTTTTGCAACACATACATGTTACTATCTTCTTGTATTTTGACTAATATATGTGTCGCTGGACATGAAGCCGATTCATCGATGAATAAAAGTTCTTCTTGAATGCTTTGTAGGATCTATTAACTGGAGTTGTAAATTAACTAAAGCAATGCCTTGCAACACATATAAGTTACTATCTTTTTGAAATGCGACTGATATATTTCCCGCTGGACATGAAGCAGCTACATCTAATAAAATGTGTTCATCAATGCCTTGTAGTATTGATTGATTTATTGAGAAACATAAATACTAGTGTCAGTTTGTACTTGATGCAAACAAGTATATGACTAAGAAATGTAAGAAGATTTAAAAGAAAGGTAGGAAGGGTACAGTATCAGTATTAGAGGGCCTGTGTCCAAAGGTCTTTGTGTCCATCACAATTTTAGTGTGGAGACCTTTAAGTTTAAACTTTATAAAGTTTTAACTTTATATCCTAAGTCAGTTCGTTGTATATATAACTTTAGGACGACACCTTTATGTATAGAAATTTTTTTTCTTACTACGAAAGGGTGTGGTTTATGACCAAGGATTGCGAAATTTCGGAGAATGTATCGCGCAGTCATTATTTGGATGCATCATTCGGTAGCTAAGTAGACATGTCGCTGGGAAGCACAACTGTGCTTCACTGACTGTGTCTGTAAAGATTCTATGCGCAAAATGGTAATAGAGTTACGTCCCTGCTAAACTGAAGTCTGTAGGTTTCAGCTCGGGAGTTCCCAGTGAAGACATATTTTTTTTTTTTTTTTTTTTTTTTGGCAAACATACATTCTTTAAAGATTTACAGTTGCTAAATAAAACAAAACTTGAAATCTGTAGTACATCTAAACACACACTCAGGTGCTTACTTATTATGAACTGCTTGATGCCATAAAATATAAAGTCATAAGACACATGGAAAAAGTCGCACTTTTAAAACTACGATTTTTACGCTGATTAAGTAGACAGAGTTGCTTTTCATACACTTTTGACACTTCATCCCACAATGCAATCCGAAAAACTAGCATTCGTTTTTTTTCTTTCTATTAAGTCCTTTGGTCTTCTCTTCTGCATTTTCTCACTTTTTTATACATGAAATAACATCTTTAACTCACGCATGTTTGAAAATATATAGTGTGCAACAAACAGATTGTGGGGTAAACGTCAATGAGACAGCAACCTAGCGACACAAATATGCAAACGACATGTGCACGCTGAACGGAGAAAAGGAGATGCGAATTTCCCTCAATAAGACATCATCCCAACGACTACAGATATATATGAATGACATATTCACTTTGCTGATGCTACCATTTGTTTGTGTTTTTTTTTTTTTTTTTTTTGCCGATAAAAAAAAAACTGTCTGCAATGAAGAAGCCAGTAGTGATGAAAGTGGCATTAAACACCAAAAAAGCAATAAAATAAATCACATGCTTGTTATCTGATATACTACAAGTCCAATCGACCTATAAATTTGCAGTCAGCAGGGCATACATGTATTAAAACTGCACAAAACAACGTGGTGCAACTACCTCCCAAATATTTCCGTAGAGAAAAGAAATTGCAATGCCATAAAAATCGCTCTCTAGGTCTGTTAATCCCAATGAAATCCTACAAAAAATGTCTGCTCCTATATTATAATAAAATCTGTGTTACAAGCTGCTATTTAGAAATGTACATTGTAAGAAAATAATCAATAATCGTGTTTTAAAGTTACACAGGATAAATTAAATCCAAAGCATGGACTGCTCGTGAACTGTGATCGAAACGTTTAGTTCCTACAGAGACAAAAGAAATATACATCGTGTGTATTCCCTCGTTAAATACATGTTGTCTGTCTAACGTCTCCACCTAAAAAGAAAGAAATATACTAAGTTTTTGCTATTATAAAGCCTCGTCACGTGACGCCACAACCTAGCGCGAAACAAAGTCACGCGCGGGACCTGAATAAAATAAAAACTTTCCTAACTAAATATAAAACTTAACAGTATAGAAGGAGACGTGTCATCTGCAACAATAGACAGATGTCCTACCAATATATCACATGAGTTCTGTCAGATTTATATTTATTTCCAGCCTGCAGTATTCACGTAATATATAGTAACAGTGAAATAGAAGGAGAATCGGATGTTGGTTATACGTTAATTGAACATCAGCACAACGACAGAAAATGAAACAACATCTTGATGCAGACATTAAGTCTACGACAAATAGACAGGTCGACACATTGTCGACATTGTCGATATGTCTCGCTCTGAACTATCTCGATCCAATGATAGATATATATATATATAAAAATTAAAACAAAAACAATCAAAGATCTGCTATTAATACTCAATTCTCTAAATAAAGGGTGAAAAGGGGGGCATAACCATTAAGGTATGATAAACGACCTTTCACGACGACGTACCTGACGTGGGACACACACATGTTTAACAAAATGTAAATGACCTGTTATTATAAAGCTAAGTTTTTGAAATGTATTTTTAACATCCCCCTTTTATCGTACATCTTAAATAGAACAAAAAAGGACTACTTGCAACTAAGATTGTAATATTTGGTCCCATTGAACGTACGGGTTACACTCCGTCCCGTCGAGAGCTATGTTGACAACAGTGCTACATGGTTACTAGACTGCGGTTTGATAACATTGCAAGGAGTGCAAACTTAAATGTATAGATTATTCAAAGAAAAAGGTGTACTATTTTAAATTTTTGCAAAATTTTTGTTTGTTATCACGAAAAAGCCCGAACAAAGACTCATTTTATGATTGAGTCGTTGTTTTAAATTTTTAGGGATAATCTATGCAGAGCACAACTTCAAAATACAAGAAAAACGCCACAAGCCACAAACATATACTATACGTATAAAACCAGACAGATTTTTGCCAATACCTTCTCTGAGGAAACTTGGGTACTATATAAGGGTTTCAAACCCATTACATTGTATGCTTACCTCTGAAAGACGAAGCTTGTTTTGTTATGAGTTATGTCTGGAAAACGATTTTTTTTGCTGTTTTTTGCTTTTGCATTGTTTGGTATAAACTATTTTATGAAGAAAAGGGGGATACCTTGAAATAGATTTTTCAAATGCTAGACATCAGCTATAAAATGCAAATTACCTTCATTGTTTGGAAAATAAGCAGCATCTTGTTGACACATAAAACAGTCATATGAATCATAGGAGATGCAGTGTATACATCAATCAAACAGCAAACAAACAACACAAAACTGAACGGAATGGTATGAAATTCGCTGTTTTTTGTTTGTCGTATTATTTTAGAAGAATCTCAGTGTTAAAATATACACTTCTGTTCACGTGCAAGTGGTGGAGTTTCAAAAAAGAGTCTGACTATTGTTGATATGAAAAAAGAAATATTCAAGAAAGCCGTGACGGACTGAGTTCTTTTTTTTTATTTTCTTTTCTGTTTAGTCATTTTCCTCTTCGTGTAGTTTTTTTCTTATTTGTATGTGTCGGCAGAAAACTAGTAAGAATTACGTAGGTAGAGCTGTGCTAATTTTACAAAATTGTGTATTCGTTAACTCCTTTGTGTTTTGTTTCGATTGACACCACCAAGAAGGTATATAGATTATTTCGGGCCCGGTCACAAAAAACATACAAGAAAGTAGTACATATTTTAGACAAAATGCAGTTCCTACGAGTAGCTGTAACTTTATGTAAAAGTAAAAGAAAATGGGTAATGAATTAATATCAATTGAAAGCTCAACGTCACAGAGTGACGGTAGAACCCGTGACGGAAGTTTCTCGTGAAGATATAATAGATATATGAAAGTATGATGGGGCCAGTGTTTGTCTTATTGCCCAGAACGGAAGTACCAGCTCTCTTATACTATCCACTTTTCAGGAACCAGTGTGTTCTACTATGTAATATGTTGCTTTTTTCATCCCAGTCAAGTCGGGATCAGATAATTTGGCTTTGAAATAACTGCCACTTTATTCTAACTTAAGTCGAAATAGCCATCAATGCTTAAAATTGCATATTTTATAGTGGTTTTATTCCAGAAAACACATTTGAAGCAAGTGCGTGTCTGCAATTCTATATCGTTCAGGGTTTTTTTCTCTCCTTCTCTCAGACAAATACAAATAAAAGCTAATGTTTAAGTAGACTCGAGGTTAATTTCTAAAACAATGGCTTTAATTTGCATGGAACATTTGCCACTGGACGTTAAGCAAAAACAAGCAAATCAATCCACTCACTTGATGCAAAGAAACACTGGCAGTGCTTAGTCTATCCGATTTATATGATATTTTTGTCAGCAATTAGTGCACATTGAAAATTAACTTGCGTAAATAAAAGGAGATGAGAGGTAATTGTCAATGAGACATCAACCCAACTACAGAAATAACCAAAACTTCGGAAATCTAGAGGGAGACGCGTAATCTGCAACAATAAACAGGTGTTCTTACAATATATCTCATGAGTTCTGTCAGGTTTACATTTATTTTCAGCCAGCAGTATTCACGTAATAGTAAGTGTGAAATAGAAGGAGAATCGGATGTTGGTTATACGTTTAATTGAACATCAGCACAACGACAGAAAATGAAACAACATCTTGATGCAGACATTAAGTCTACGACAAATAGACAGGTCGACACATTGTATATTTGTATAATTGTAAATTTAACAGAAACAATCAAAGATCTGCTATTAATACTCAATTCTCTAAATAAAGGGGAAAAAGGGGGAAGGCATAACCATTAAGATATGATAAACGACCTTTCACGACGATGTACCTGACGTGGGACACACACATGTTTAACAAAATGTAAATGACCTGTTATCATAAATCTTTTTTTTTTTAAATGTTATTTTAAACATCCCCTTTTTTCGTACATGTTAAAAAGAACAGAGAAAGGACTACTAGCAAATGAGATTGTAATCTTTCGCACCATTGAACGTATGGGTTTCACTCCGTCCCGTCGAGTGCTATGTTCCCAACAGACCTAGACATGGTTACTAGACTACGGTTTGTTACCATAGCATGCAGTGAAAAAGGTGTACTTTTTAAAAATGTTTTTTTGTTTGTTATCACGAAAAAGCCCGGACAATGAATCATTTTATGATTGAGTCGTTGTTTGTTTGTATTTCACAATTTGTGTCTGTATTTTCTGGACAATGATGCACAAATAATGCATTTTGCAAGTTTATTATATGATTGTACAAAGAGAGTTTAAAAATACAAATTATAAGATAACTGTATTATTGTTCTAAAACACAAGTAAAATACTTGTATAATATCATTATACGACAGTGTAAACGTAATACTTGCTGTTATATACATAATAAATGATAAATATCATGATGTAAATAAATGTTTCTCATTTTTTTTCTATCAATATTAACTTTCTTGTAACTAAAATTGTTTTCTTTTGCATATTCTTTTAATATTTATTTGGAATAGGTAATTTTAATAAAAAAAAATATGTTGTTTTCTTGTCGCTAAATAGTCTCTTGACGCTTCTTGTCGCTAATAAGTAAGACCACATTTTTCAATTCCGTTTGAAAATATCTTCCCCCTGAAGAAATGTTTTTTGTGTTGACTAAAATAAATTGTCAGTGCCGAAGTCGTTTATGTATAATAAATTTACCGAACTAATATTGGGTCTTGTTACAGATAAGAGTTCACATGTTTTAGACTGTTCTCAAATATGCCCAATAAAATTTCTTGTACCAAGAGCAAGAAATGCGTTAGCCTATCAGAAGTTTCGTTACAAAGGTAAACAAGGACATTTGACAAGTGGTCACGTTCGTTATGGAATCTGACGATAATTTTAAAAAGCAAACAGATATAGGACCCCAATATTCAAATGAACCTGTTTTTACATTACAATGTAACCAATGTGAATCAACTGCGTGTAGGAGAGGAATGAGTGCTGTACTATTAGCAAATGCTGAGGTCCAACTTTTTTCAACTGACTGTCCTGAAATCTGGTAATGACTGGAGAAAACTAAATCTTTTTATCAAACTTGTTCACATATACATGAAATAATAACATTGACATAACATAAGAAAAATATGTTGGCAATATAAATATGTAGACAGCATGCTTAAAACAGTAGAACATTTAGGGAAAGCATTGTCTAAAGGATGATAAGCACAGAAGCAAGTCCACTATAGACCAATATAGAGCTGTTTTTATCAGTTTATATGAATGAATTACACTGGTTTATCTAAAGTACAATCTGCATAAACAACATCACAGAGCAATCTGTCCTTACTACTTGTTGATAACATAAGCACTGTGAATACACAAACATGTAGGAAATGAATAAGAATAAAATTGAGAATGGAAATGGGGAATATGCCAAAGAGACAACAACCCGACCATAGAAAAAAACTACAGCAGAAGGTCACCAACAGGTCTTCAATGTAGCGAGAAATTCCCGCACCCAGAGGCGTCCTTCAGCTGGCCCCTAAACAAATATACATGTATGCTAGTTCAGTGATAATGAACGCCATACTAATTTCCAAATTGTACACAAGAAACTAAAATTAAAAATTATACAAGACTAAGAAAGGCCAGAGGCTCCTGACTTGGGACAGGCGCTAAAATGCGGCGGGGTTAAACATGTTTGTGAGATCTCAACCCTCCCCCTATACCTCTAGCCAATGTAGAAAAGTAAACGCATAACAATACGCACATTAAAATTCAGTTCAAGAGAAGTCCGAGTCTGATGTCAGAAGATGTAACCAAAGAAAATAAACAAAATGACAATAATACATAAATAACAACAGACTACTAGCAGTAATTAACTGACATGCCAGCTCCAGACTTCAATTAATCTGACTGAAAGATTATGATTTCATCATATGAACATCAGGCACAATCCTTCCCGTTAGGGGTTTAGTATCATACCATCATAACATATATGAGAAGATCATAACCCGTGTCTGAACTTGAAAGTTGTCTACTTGTATATATAGCCTCACCGGACACAATTACATGTACGAACGATTTTTTTAACTGTGATTAATATTTTTTTATGTAGACTACTTTTCTTGAATTGTTTATACCATAGAATTTAAAATGTATGAAGGCTTTCCATTTTACATTTACAGTAACATCAAAGGCAAAATATTGTTAAAGCAAGTCAATATTAGTTTCATGTGTAGCAAACCACATATACAAGAAAGCAGCTTATTGTTAAAATAAAAACACCATCTAAAAAGTATTTATATTTGATATAATATTTTCTAATATCTACAGGAGCCACATGTGCATGTGCTGCCATTCCAGTTATAATTACATGTATATACAAAACTTTTGATGACCCCAACATTCATGTACATATATATCTTACTAAAAATAATCCAAGACATTTGTTCTCATCTGAAGATCAACATTTATAGATTATTGTGGATCATCTGAACGAGATTAATTTTCTCGCTTGAGCCAGTACGGTGAAAGTGAGAAAAGCAATGGAGTTGAGATGACCAATGATAATCTGTTTATCTCTATTTTACCTATGACGACGATGTCAATTTCATGTCAATTTCATTAGCAACGCCATGTGCATCCTTAGTTTCTAGCGATAATTTTCCATCTCAAGCGAGTAGCATGATATGAAAATTATCACAAAAATAGATCAAAGGAAAAAAGCACAAAATAGCGATAATATTCCTTCTACAAGAATAGATAAACATATATTTTAAACTTAATGTTTTATATCATTTTATTTTATCACTACCGGTAATTTAGAAAAATTGCCAGTTGTGAATATTTAAGTAAAGTCCCATCAGATGACATACTGATAATGACTGATTGATATGAGATACCAACATTTTTCCTTTAACTTTGAAAAGAGACCTTGATCATCTATTGAATGTGATATTTTTTTCAGTGATGTTGCCACAACAACCAACTTGTTCCTGGCAGAGAATTGTGATTGTTGGTTAGTGAACATGGCATGTATTAATTGGTAAGTATTTGTGTTTGTACATTTGTAATTTTATTTTCATGTGTACATTAATTCACAAACTTTATATGTATATATAGGTATTCAGATATTTTTTCTCTTTGGAAAAAAGATTAATTTGTATTATTACTATATTTATATAATGAAACAAAAAACAACAACAACCTAAATCATACTGCCAGTATGATTCAGGTTGTTTTTATTTTCATTATATTTATGGATATGTAGTTTTATTGTCATACTAATTTTCTATTCTAGTGAAACACGAGAAAGTACCATAAGTAGATCATTGTTTCAGCTTTTTTTATGAAGAAAACACAATTGTGTTGTTAAAAACAATAGCTTTCTGATTCTAAACAGTCGTTGGATATCCTGTGAGACAAACAAAACTTCAAAATGGACACATAAAAACAAAGTGAAATACAAATACAACATTAGTAGAGAAATTAGCTAAAACATACTTTGTACCGGTCGTATATAAGTTTTGAAGTTTGATTTATGTGGGAACAAGCTTAAAAAGCATGTAAAACTGAATATGATAGATCATGCATCTTCATAAAAAAAGAGATATGGGGTCAGAAAATATTAATTTGATGTGACCTATACTTATTTTATTTTCAGTGGGAATTGCCTTGGTTACAACGTCAGAGTTCCATGTCGTGATTGTCTTTCATCTTCCAATAATGGACATTTATGGATGTTCTATGTAGGTGCTGTTTCCTCATATGAACGATTGAATTATAAAGGTTTGTAAAAACATTTGCCTACAAAATGATATTTGTACACATTTTAAAACATGTAAATACTTAAACTTGTATACTTAAGTGAGATAGCTACCAAAAAGGCTTGACATACACCCATAAAAATAAAGATAAGCATATATTTTTCATTAAAAGACAAGTACCTGTAGGATATGCTAAGCTCTTTATGGTCCGCATGAGCTGGTAGTTAAATATGCTGTAACCAATTTAATTTTCGCAGACATTTTATTGTGCATATTCTTTCTAGAAACTGAAGTGATAAAATTTGCGTAATACTATTAAAAGGGAATTTGCTTGTTTTTCTTTGCAGGAGAAGAAGTTCTTTTGTGGGGCAATTTAAATGAAGATGAAAAGAAATTTGAACAGTTTTTGAAAGATCAAGATATATGTTGCAGATAATAGATCAAAGATAGAAAATAATAATTAGGGATGCAAATAGACAAAGAAGCTAAACAGTGGCCATAATTTGAAATTGTATTCTCTTGCCAGCTGATTAGTTTACAGCAAAATGATTAGAGTGTGTAGGTAGAGGTAATTTCTTTGGTTAGCTTGCATTGCTTGCTAGTTGAACCGTTCATTCATTATTAGGTTAGGTATACTTCCCTCCTTGAAGAGTAAAGACTAGTCCTACATATAACCAATCTATTTGTCCGTAGGACTAGACTTCTCTGAAAGGAGGGTAGTATAGTTAACCTTATGATGATTTCATGGTTCAGCTAACAAGCCAGCTAGCCAAAGATATAACCTTTACCTTCACACTCAAGTCATTTTGCTGTAAGTATTGAATGGGATGTAATAAACATATTCAATGCTATTGATCCCTGCATTTCCAAGATTAACCTCCCACCTAGATTTGTCTATTTTTACACTTGCCATTTGATCTGAAGATCCTATTTATAGTTATTGTTTGAGCAAGGATGTTTTTTTTTCCAAAATCTGGATATGGTATATTGGAGTATAAAAAACTAGACATTCTTTTTGTTCAACATGTTTAATTTGACTTGAAATAATTTTCTCATCATTTATGTTATGTATCTTCAAGTTATATTATTTGAAATTTAGAAAGCAAGAGATTGATTGAAAACTGCTTTTGTTTTTCATTGCTTTTGTTGTTATTAGTAGTTTGTTTGTTTGGTTTTTTTTGGGGGGCGGGGGGGGGGGGGGGGGGGGGGGGGGGGGGGGGGGGGGGGGGCATGTATAATTTCAGGAGAACATTGTAAATTCTGTTCTACAATGAAAATTTTAAATCTAAGTCTTTTTTTCTGGAAAAAAACACAACTACTGAAGTTTCCATACTCCTATATACCTTGTAAATTGTGTATATTGCAAACTCATTTGAAACTTAACATGAGGATTTTGATAGAAATTGAGTTCTTGTTTTTGTGTTGAATTGAAAACAAACCAAACACAAATCTTTCATAAACATTTTTATCATATATACCCTATCAGCTTAATATGTAGAAGCTATTGTATAATTATTGTAATTTATTATGGAATTCAGGAAATGTTTGTATAAGTATATGCAATTTTAACTATCATTGATAATTGTTTGTTTTAAGTATTAAGAACATTATACAATTATGGCCCGTTGAAAAGGTGATTATCCAAAATTGTCAACACGAGAAGGTTATTTCATTGAGGGCGCAGCCTGAAGTGAAATAAGTTTTAAGGGTTGACAATTTTGGATATTCACCTTTTCAAAGGGCCACTATTGTTTTATCATACCGAGCTAACAGTGGAAGGGCATTTCGACCACTTACTATAGTCTATATTTTTAACTTAACACACAGACAGTGACTGATATTTGAAAATACATTTGTGTTCGAATTTCTCGAATTTACAACAAAAGTAGAATCTTTTTGTAAAAATATTGACGGTTCTGAAAAGGACTGTTTTTTAAGGGATATCATCAGCTGCTGGCACTCTTAGCTCTATTGATGTCCAATGCCTTATTCCCTTGTTTCTCGATGGGCTTCCAGTGTAACACGAACGCTGCCATTTTGTTTATTAAGGTCTGTGACATCATTTTCACGGGAGGAAACTCAAGTACAAATAAACAAACTCAAAAGGTTATTCACCGGTGAATAATAGGGTTTATATTTACCGCTGGTGTAAATGTTTAGGGTTGTTCGTCCTTCCTTACAATTTAATGAAAAACAACTGAATTATTCCATGTCACTTGATAACGTTTCACCCAATAGAATTGTTTAAAATATATGTAAGGTATAATAATAGCTGTTGTTTTCATTTGTATAACAGCCAATTGCATTGAGTGTGTAGGTGAAGTTAATATCACTGGTTAGCTTGCTTGTTAGCTGAACTGTGAAGTCATTATTAGGTAAGGTAAACTACCCTCCTTTTAAATGAGTACGGTTAACCAATTTATCTGTCTGTAGGACTAGACTACTTAGAAAGGAGGGTAGTTTACCTTACCTAATCTACACACTCAATGCAAATGACTGTAGGTGTATAACAGATATCATATGATTGGTTAATACAAAATTATTGAAATGATACTTATAACGAAATTCTTCAGTAAATCTTTTAACTTATTTATTTTCAGCAATTAAATAAATCATAGACCATCAGGTATATTTTAACATCTGGTTATATATTGGTAACATCAGTTTTCTCAGGGTATTTGTTCAATATTATAAACAAATATCAAATTCAAATTAAATTTGTTTTTTTCTCCATACATTTGATATTGTCATAATTTGAAGCAATTGCACTTTTTCTAAAATTGAGAATTAGTCTTCAACAAGAGCTACCTATGCTGTAACTTGTTTGATTACTTTTTGATTTTTGGAATTTATCTACATAATAGATGTATGGGTAATGATTTCACATTGTAATAATCCATTGAAACATCTGTACCTTACTTATATTTTTTCAAATGGTTGGTGTTATTCAAAACAACAATTTTTCTAATATATGACAATATGTCTTGATTTAAGTATTTTTGCAGTAAAATGGAAAACCCTAGGCAACCATAGTGTTTTATAGATTTCATATTGTATATTAATAGCATGAAACATTCTTATGATAGCCAATTTTCTTTGTCTCAATTTTCATTTGGAAATAGTGATGACAAATGAGAATTTTTAGTTTCTGTGTCTGTTTAAACTAATTAAAGGCATCTTACCCCTTAGTGCTCACAAGTGCTTTGATTTTTTTTAAACTGAAAAGAAAATGATTAAGTGATTGTGAAAAAATAAAAAAATAAATGGTTAACACATGAATGGTTTATGCTACAGGGTAACAAACTCAGGCATAACAGGTATTGATATACCAAACTTTTGTGTGTATATTAAAGTATATGTTAGATTTTTTTATGTAAACTGTGATATCTTTTGTTTATAGTGCTGGCATTATTGTTTATAGTTATGTACTGTGGTTTAAGTATTTTAGAATTTTTTCCAGTCCCTTTTGAGATTTGTTTTAAAGAAAAATAGTAAGGTTGTCATAATTGCTAGTATATTTTCTTGCTACATCTGTAATGCTTTACTACTTTGGAATTCTAAGAAAATAAATAGAATGACAAAACTCATAGGTGCTTGAGGACAGGATCCTGTAACAAGACCCCGAGATAGCCACTCCCCCTTATCATAAATCATAGATATTTCAATATATATCATGTTGATAGTAAAAATGCATATGGAGAGTGAAATACGTTTATTGGTATATTTATATTACAAAATTACAGGATCCTGTCCTCAAGCCCGTATGACAAAACTAAGGTCGTAATAAGTGAAAATTGGACCAAAATTTCATGTGCTATATGTTTATAAGACCAAAAATACTTAAAGTAACAGGTTTCTAAGGAAGAAGTCATCTTATTTTTATATTGACTTATGTCCTTATGAAAATAATGTGAATTTCATGTCTACCTATAGTTGTACTTATAGTTGAAATCATTTTGGGTTATTAGTAAACTGCAGTATTATGTTTTTTTGTTGTAGTGGTTGTATTGTTGGTGATATTTTCATTACTTGCAATTGTGAGGAAAACATACCCGATTAGGATGAATTGTGATGTAATGTAAAGGGGTCTGAAAAATGTGATTTTCAGAAAAAATTGTTTTGTTGCCAATTTTCTTTTTTCAGAAAATATAAAAGTAAACTAAGTGTCTATTAGGTTTTTGAAGATTATGTAAAAAAAAACCCAACTTTTTTTTATACAATCATATAAATTTTACTCTTAAACCATGACCTTTGGTAAGTCTTTTTTTTATTGTGTGATCAGATTTGCAGTGTACATGAAAATCAAACCTTGACAATATTTGTTTTAACATTTGAAACTAGACAAGGGAGGTAAATTTTTGAGGAAACTATTTTGACAAAATGAAAAAATGAAAAAATACCAATTTTCTCAATAATAAACTAAGATAAGAGTTTACAATTTATAAGTCAATCTATTTTATTGTCTTATTTATTATTTACCTAATAAACCTTCAAGTCATTTTTCCGGGACCCCCACTCAATTGTTTTCTGTTCAATTTTGCACATTTTTATGTATGTAATGTAATATAGTGCTTTTGCTCATGCAATAAAAATTAAGATATACATATATAGTGTATTTAACTAGCGTGTATTCCTGAAAGTGATATTGATGATTTTTTGTGTATGTTTTGTATAATTATTTAGACACAGCTACAAAATAGTAGATACTTATGTAAAGTTTATATACTAATGTTTACATTTTTGTTCATGTTACACAAATACATTAAATTTTCATTTGATTATGTGTTTCTTTAATTTGTTTAGGGAGCTACCATATCATTTTTACAGGGAAGCTAGTGTGGCAAATTTTGTCCAGCATTTTTTTTTAGTTGAAATTGATGGTCTTCCCTTTTTAATTTTCACTCTATTTTGGTCCTGCCTTTTTTATATTAGTTTATGCTGACTTTTTAAACATAATTTGTCATCCTGTCTTTATTTTTTGTTAAGTTGCTCATCCTGGCTTATTTTTGGTGGAAGAAGACTTTGAAGCCAGGAGTGTTGCCATGTCCCTTTCTGTGCTTCACAATTTCATAACAATTTTCATGCCATATCTTAAACATCTGCCTCATTTTATTAGTTAGGCTTGAAAAAATAATCACTCTCATTAGTTTTGTAATTTCTCATGTTTTAATGTATTAATATCTACCCTTTTTATGTAAATTATTAGATTTCATCTCATCTTACATAAACATTATTTGTTTACTTGTAATCAGATGTTTTAAAGTAGATTTGGAAGTATGCATGAATGAATGAATTTGGTATCTGGTAGGGATGTCCTGATTGCATGTGTGAGTTCATGGTCTAGTGGTTAAGCCAAATGGCTACAGTGCTGAAGGTCCTGACTCTGGGTGCTTAAAATATCAGTACATCAGAAGGGTGATTTTCGTTCTCTCAAGACACATTTGTGGTACCCAGACCTTGTTTTAACAAGAATGGGTAGTTTGGGGGGCCTTGGTTGGTCAAAATTGACCCTTCTTTGACCATGAGATCAATCTACTGATATCTCTTATGTTTGTGTTTGTCTAAACAAAAGTTCAAATATTTTTAAAAGTATGCTATTGCGATAATAAAGTGTTAAGTGCACACATGAACCTGCTGGTGTTTTACACATCAAACAATGCACCGTCAGTTGACAGAAATATCAAAGAAACAAACTAATGTCAGTTGATGGATGCCATTTAAAAAGTACAAAATTTTCATGTGGGTCATTGTAGGAATGTCCCCAATGATTGCCTTTATTGCCCAACACTATTTAAACAATAATAGTGCAGTGGCTTAGAAACGGAGAAATGTGAGGCTGTGCTGCTCATTGACATATGCCCAAGATATCCTATTAATTTGTAGATGGATGTACAAGTGACTCCCATTATGTATGTTTGAGAACTTTTAGTGCTTCATGGGATAGGATAATGCATGCAGTTGCAATGATTTCAAAGTGTAGGGTTATTTTGGTCCTCAGTTTTCAGATTCTTTATTTGGAACTGTCTTTCCTTACTTTTGTCTTGTCTCAAGCACTCCTAGAGCTGTATACAAAAACATCAAACATGCATGAATAAATTATCCAATTACTTCAAATTCAAAAACAAAAACAAAATCATACTTATATTTTTATTTTTATAAATTTCAACAGTTTTTGACATTTTCTTATATATCAAAATTACTACAAAACGCTTCTATTCTCATACAACTTAAGATAAAAATTTTACAACCATTTTCAACTTTCACACACTTCAAAATACCTCCTGTTTACATTACTGGCTACATATACGCTACTGTAAACAAGTATTTATTTTCTGATGATATGGGCTTACAATAATTCTTTCTTTGCAGCACAAGTCCCTATTCAACTGTTTTTTTTTTATCGTCTTTGAAATCACTTCCAAACTCAGACTGTTTGGAATACTTCTTTAAAATTTTTAATTTTATCCTATTCAATTTTAAAAATAATTTTTATGATTTTTTTGGTAAACTTGTAAAAATATGTAATTTACTATTTCAGTGAAATATGCACTAATAAATTATGTCCAAACAATTAACCTCTAATGTAGGAATTTGAATTTGTTTACACAATAATCAATTCATATACTGTACCCTAAATAAAAGTATTCCTTACTTTCTGAAATTGCATACAATACTACACCATATTCAAAAGAAATCCTAAAACTTAAAAAGTTAAAATAAACTTTCAACCAGGAAGTAAGTTCCATACAATCTGAGAAGTGGATTCCACAGTGATTATTTTTAGACATCTGTCCATACTACATACTCATGATTTTAAATATTTTTCAATATTTCAAAAGTCTTGTACATTTCTTATTAAGCTAAGAAAAAAAAACATTACTAAAACTATATTTGTACATGATCATTCTCATAAATATAATATAATATTTCTGTGGTTATATTTCTGACTAGAATCAACCTATGTTCATAAGTTTTTAGTATAATGCAAGAAAAATAAATCATTTATAAATGATGTTTACCAACACTTTAGCCTAAATTTAAAGTATAAATTGTATATCCAAAAGATAAATCTACAAGAGCGTACTTTCTAATATTAAAGTTTTGATTGTTGAACCGATCTACCGGTAATAGATATATGAAAATGGTTCAGTTTCGAGTAATGTAGTTATCTGTACAATGAATGCACTTTTAATTTCAAAATAACTTTCTGAAAATTAAAATTTGAAGATACAAGAAATGAGATTCTATATAGATGAAAATTATATGAAGGTATAATTACTTTTCATTTATATTATGATTTTCCAAAAATTAAAAGCTATATCAGTATGGAAAAGTGGAAAAGTAAAACTAATATTCAAGACTTTGTAACTAAATAACTGCAAATTGCCATTTGAAAATTCTATATTTACTTTCATAAAATTATGAATATACATGATTTACTTTTGTATAAAATTCTTCATAAATGGAAAATAGTTGTTGAAACAATCAACATTCATAAATTTCTGTTATGGTGCAACTGATAGTTATTGCATATACATGATCACTCAAAAATAGGAAGAAGACATAATTTTATTACCTGGGAAAAATTGAAAATTCCTAATGTATCTAATGTTTTTAAAATATTGCAAAAATTGTAATCATAATTAAAATAATTTACTAGCAGCATTTTGTTTCCTAAATTCACAATATTTAATATCATAATTTTTTTCATTGGTTAATAAATACAGTAATAAATGCATGTAACATCTTTTGAATTTACAGTATTTTGGATATTTCTAAACTCATAATTTTTTCCATAATCTCTATTTTTTTTCCCCAAGAAATTTTAATCTTAACCAATAAAGAGTTATCACACATAAGCAATAACTTTATAACATCAACTACATTTAGTTTTCTCAGTACAAAATCTGTCTTTTCAAATCTTAAAAATTTGAATAATGACTTTTTTCATCAAAGCACAATACACTAAAAATACACATACCATAAGCCCTATATCAACTACATTTGCATAGTTAAATCTGAGCAAATATTAAACATTTTAGCACTGTTTGAAATATTTAACTAGTGAAAAATAAAATTACATTCAAAATTAAAGCAAACAATTTAAAACAACCTTCTTTTTGCATATTACAATCATTATTGAAATGGAAAACACTTTTCACAGTCAAATATTTCAAAATGACAACAGTTTTGGAATACTACAGGAGAAAAAACAAACTAAAACAAAAACAACCGGCAAAATTCAGTTCTTGTATAGTACACAATCTAGATTCATCTGCAGTATTGGCAAGATACTAATAAAACCTTTAAATCAATATGGACAAATATTTAGGCAAAAATATTTCAAACGTTTAATAACTTCTTTGAAAACTACAACTACATGCTGCGAAATCTACATCTACATGAACACATTGAATAACCAACAAAATATTATCATTTGAAAAACATGTCAATGCATGTCATAAAATCAGTCAAAATTAAAATGAACAAATATTGAACAACAAAACAAAATGGCTGACAGACAGATAGATAACTTGCATTTGTATAAAAATCCATTGAAATTTTGTTACTACTGTTAAAGCTTAAGAATTTATTAAACCTTAACACTACTACTAAGTAAATTTCATTCAAGGATTTGTAAGTATGGTATGTTCTGTTTCAGAAAGTTAATTTACGAATAAGCTTCTCATTGCATAATCTGATGCATTATGGGATTTTCTATTCAGCAGCTTTAGTGGTCCGTCATCCATTTCCATTAATGCAAACTTACTGGTATAAAAATAACATAAATCTAAAAGGTAAATCCAACTTAAAAATTTCTCAAAGCCACCATGTCACCTAGTAAATCATCATACTTTAATCATTTCAAAGTAACACTTCACAACTTGGTAATTAGAACTTATGCAGTGTGTATTGTATACTGATATTAACTTTAAAGCTGTTTATGTTTGGGGAGTTTCTGGCTATTTTTTTTTAGGACAACATCAACTTATTGTAAGTATATAAAATATTTTAATATATTGCCCTACATCAAAACAATCACAGAACTCAAGTGGAATGTTCTGTCACAAGCACCATCGTAATTAATCTACAAAAATAAAAATTACACTAAAATGATTGAAACATCTGATGATTGTTCCATAAAAAAAGGTAAAACTTCGAAATTCAGACATTTAGCATTCAGGGTATATATTTGTACTGAGTATAAAGTTTCATCAATAGCAATTTAGAATGGTCTTCCAGGAGTAACGTAAAATTTTATAATATAATTTAACAATACTGAATATCAAATTTTGAAAGCATTAGCTGTATGAGAATTCTATTATGAATAGACACAGGTAAAACTTTTCACTGCTATTTTATATTGATAACAATAATGCCATAAAATTGTCGGCTAAACGACCAACATTAGATGATAACTGATGGTATATATATTATGAAACTGAGTATTTTGTTCAAATGAGGAGAAACAAGTTATTATTTTTTAGCAGAAATTTTTTCACCACTAAAATATTAAAAAGGTTTACAAAATATTGTTTTCTTTATTGTAAAAATTCTCCTTATTTCTATACTACTGATGAAATACTTCTATGTTGTGAAATAATAAATAAATAGCTACTGGGGCAAGGTGAGCCAATGAACTGTGTGTTTCCTATTCTATTCTAAAACACTAAACTTATATGCTTAGGCAAAAAATGTATTTTACATGGCCTAAATGAAATGAAATTTAACTTGTAAGGATCACAAATCTACAAACTTCAAACATTTTTCAAATTAATATTCATATTTTACATAAAAACACCACTCAATTAGATTAATTTCTAAATATTGCATAGTCTGTACAGATTATCATTCTCTTTCATATTTCAGCAAAAAATAAGGGGGGGATCTATCCTAAGTTATTTATTGCTTAAAATTTTTGGAAGAAATTTCAATTTTAAACTTTCATCTAAGAAAACTTATTGCTTTATCCATATATGGTTGTTCAAAAGTTGCCAAAAAAATACAGAATTGTGTAACAATTCAATAAAGCAAAACTATTATTTTCAATTTTGGCAAGAGCATGAAGATCATTAGAAGTATTTATTTTTACTAATTTTAACATGAAACAATTTACATAGAAATGCAACTAGTAATGAGTACTGTTACACAGAAAAATGTTGTTATGGTAAAAAGTGCAAGTCCACAGGAAAAAAAATCCTTTTAAATCTTTACACTTTTTATGATAAAAAGAGGTGTATTCACATCACTATCCCCTGCATTCAGAATACTGAATATGTATAATGATATTTAAACCTTTTGCAGCAATTTGTTTCTGAATATTTTTTTTACATAGTTATCATGGTAACTTGTAAACAAATCCATCTCTTTGGTAAAATATGATATGATTTTAAATATAAACAATGTCGTCTACACTATTAATGAAAGAAAAATCACGAAAATAATTCCCTTTCCTCTATAGCTATAACAAATGACAAAATTGGACAGTTATATACATCTGACAAAACAGATATATATATATAAAATGAGATCGTATATAAAACATGCATAATTATTGTTTTTATAAATTTGATATTATGAACATATTACAAATTACAAAAACACTATACTAAAATCTTTGGCACAATGGTCAGATTTTCTAGTGATAAAAGTTTATAACAGTGAGCATTCTGCCTTCTGTCAGAATAAAAATGATTTTTCTATACAAATTCTATTTAAATATTTGTTTGGTAAGTTTAATTCGGCCTCAAAGTCTGAGCTTTGTTTCTTCAAAAAATTTCTAAACTGTGAATAGAAATATATCTTATTGAACTATCAAAGCTATTATAGAAATAATTTATCAGAGAAAATATTGTAAAGCAATAAAATTATGGCACCATGAAATCGGTGGCAATGCCATGTCCTGCACGGAACAGTAAAAATATGACAACATTTGTATAAAATATCCTGGATAATACATATTTCACTGCTTAATTGACATAAGAAAATCACATTTCGAAACTTATGTTAAAAAAAAAAGAGAGTTACTTCCCTTTATAATTAAATTAAAATCCTTTTCTCTCTTTGCTTCAAAAACATTTTCCTCCACGATAAACTTACAAAACAATATTCTTACTTATAACCATACAATTAACAAAGATGACAATTTTTTATACAAAGAGAGAACACTTTTTAAATTATAAAAATGAGAAAAAAACTTATCTAGGCACAAAAGTCTTATAATACAAGTAGAAACAATTTTCATCAACAAATAATTTTCAAACATTATTAAAATAAACATAAAAAACAAATAATTTGCAATCATCTTTTTCTTTTTTTACAGCATAGCAACTGACTACATGTACATGTTTTTATACAGTTAGAAATGAATACAAATGAATTGATGAAATATGTATTATCACAGCAGTAAACATAGCACTAAAAAGTCCTGAGATTTCTGTCAGCAGTATACTTCTCTGTCCATTGCTAACCTCACTTGCTCTAACTTGAACTGCAGTCTATTTTTCTTTGCAAATTCATCTTCTTCCAATGCTTGCCATAACTACAAAACAAAAATATACTACAGATATGTCCTTTAATATTTCTAAATATACTTTAATGATATATTTTACACATATATTGCTGGGTGTTTGTTATATTCAGCATTGGTTAGAGGTATAGGAGGAGA
Organism: Mytilus edulis; assembly: GCF_963676685.1. Classification (NCBI taxonomy): domain Eukaryota; kingdom Metazoa; phylum Mollusca; class Bivalvia; order Mytilida; family Mytilidae; genus Mytilus; species Mytilus edulis. Next base: position 66,546,445 of record NC_092344.1, on the reverse strand, counting down.
GTTGAGATCTCATATATAACTTTGCTGTATTTTTGCGCCTGTCTAAGATTATGATCCTCTCGCCTTCGTTAGTTTTGTATGTTTTTTTAATTTTGTTTCATTTATATGTTTCAGAGTTTCAGAGCGTGACTTTCATTTCCTCTGAACTATTCCTCATTTTTGTTTAGGGTCCAGCTAAAGCCTGCCTACCCATGCAGGATCTTCTCGCTGTGTTGAAGACCCATTGGTGGCATTGGGTTGTTGTCTCTGACACATTTCCTGTTTCCATTGTTAATGATATTCGTTATAACCATTGTTATAGAAAACTCATGATTAACAAGGGAAAACCTCAAGCTGACAAATCCACTTTATGCAAATGATTCCTTACCACAGTATCAATAGCATAGACGGATCCAAAGGGGGGAGGGGGCCTGGCCCCCCTTTTGTAGGAAAAATTTGGATTATATAGAGAATCGCTGAAGCATGACTGGAGTGGGCCCACCTTAGGTATGTCAGCTGGCCCCCTTATGAAAACTTCTGGATCCACAACTGAATAGGTAATATATATACAGCTAGATAAATGTCCTTTGAGTACCTCCAGACCACCAACACCAACACCCTATGTATGTGTAGTAAACATATCGTTTTGTGGTCAACAATTATATTTCAATCCGGAGGAATTATCATCTCTGATAGAATTTAATCATCATAATATGAACTTTGGTTAAAATAATATAATAAGAGAAAAGCATGAATGTATGAATGTAACAATAAAATTATTAATCTCAATTTTAAATATGCAAGTTTGTTGTCTTTGAGAATGTCTCTATACACAATTTTAACTAACCTCTTCATTATATTTCATAACATATTTATACAATTCATGTAATGCCGCTGTTGTGTTGAATTCATCTTGATGAACCTACAATAAAAATTTCTCAATCAGCAAATATTTCAAATAGATTATCAAATCATTATTTTATTTCTAAAGAGTTTATAAATGGAAAGATAATTTTTGACACAAATATATCAAAGAAAATTTATCAAACTTCTATACCTTAAAAAATAAATTCACAGGCCTTAGATATCTTTTCTATACTGTTAAGAAATTAGTGTGATATTTCTGTAATTATGAAAACAGCGACAGTATGTGTTACAATGACAAATAACTTCAATAGCATTACTGTATGCAGCATTTCCTGAAATCACAATAATTTTTCACATATCTGTGCCCATTGTTCAATGACTGCAATAATAAATACATGCAATGATTTCTGAATTTACAATATTTTTCCCATTGAGTTGAAAAAATTATTTTGCCTGAAAGTAACTAAAAAATATTTTTTCTAAAGTAGTCCATAGTGTGACCAAATATATCATTATCTAATGTGAAATATTTAGTGGCAATGTATTTGCTGATCTGGCCAGTAATTCAAATCATTATCTACATCCCTGTATGATATAAGCAATTAAAAAATGTTTGAAGATCTACAATAAAACTATTTGTAAATTTGAATATATTACCCTAGATTCCTCAGTCATCATGGCTGTCATGTCTTGATCACTGATGGCGGGCATCATCGTAATGTCTTGATAATACCGTTCCACCCATTTCTTAAATTTAGGAATATCCTTAGCGAATAATAGTTTACTAGAAGGTGAGTCCTTCCCCAATCGATGGGGGCTCTGTGAACACGAGTCCATGAATGTTTGAGCTACTACACTTAAACACGAGTCAACAATGTTTGATTTATATATGTCAAATACAAAGTTTGGATTCTTTATCACATTCACCCAGAATCTCAGAGGCAAGCTGAAACAAAAGTAAAATGCAAATTAGAAATGAATAAAATGATTAGAAAATATGCAGGTGTACAGCTGCACCTGAAAACTGAGTTTCAAAGGTTAAGATGAGACATAAACTATGTATTTGTGTGTGTGTTTTAATCTGCCAAGATGTTGTTGCCTAACATTTTTTTGGTCTTGTATATTGTTGAATTTAATTGTCACTGTGATTAACTGTGATAAATATTAGTTTACTATTTTTCCGTTAGCAGGACACACTGTTGATCTATTATTCAGTTTGTAGGTGTCTATTTCTGTAACTGTCTTACTCACAACTATATAATCTATACTACTAAAAGAATAGACCGATTTTATTGAGTCACAACTCTTCTTACAACATACAAAGTCCGAAATATTTGTGATTTGATGTATAAATGTAGTGTTTTGTAATCCTAAATTTGTCTTTGAAACAATCTTTTTTCTACAGAAAACATCAATTTTTGAGAAAATGTTCCAAATCAGAGACTATCACTGATTTGTGTCCAATATACTTTCGCATATGCTCAGTGGACTTACTGCCAGTGAAATTAAAAAATTCTTTGTTTGAACATTTCCCACTTGTACCGCAATTTCGCAGGCATCTTCTAGTTTATTCTTTATTTTAAACATTTAGAATTTCCGTTCAGTATCAAACTCACCTATTGGATTTCCATGTGTATACAACTTCTTGGTCCTGTATATTGTGTAACAATGCTTGATCATCTAAGAAATCAAACATATACTTAATGGCAAGAGGGAGTGCATTCCCTCGGTGAGCAATACTGAAAATTCTCTCAAACAAATCATCCACATACTGTTGTAGGGTACCCTTCGTAGCTAGTAACCTCGTCAGATAGATCTCTGACACCATCTTGCTTCCACGATCTGTACCTTCTTTGTTGAAGTTCTCAGTTTCATGTGGTCGCACCTATGAAAAGAAATATTTGAAAAAGAGTTGTCAAGTTAACTGTAGATCTGTTTTGTTAACTTTAAACAAACAGTCATTTCTCTTGTTTTTAAATTTGCCAGCTTATTTCTACTTTCTTGATGAAATATGATAATCAGATTTATTTCAATTTGGATAAGAGAAACATTAATCTTTTTTTATAAAATAAAGAATAAATAAAAATAAATATACATAGGCCATTGAGCTCTGTAATCCAAGTTGTGCTGAGGTAGTGCATTACTTTATCCTTATAAAAAAAACTAGTACACAAGACAACAATGAATATTATGGATATTATATTATTTTGTGGATTTCCTAAAACAATTTTCCAGATATAATGGAATAACCAAGTTAGCAGAAAAATGTAAAATAAAATGAGTATGTATTCTAAACTCAACAAAGATATGATGTAACTTACTAAATGATAAACTTTATTGACACCGGCTATCTCCATCTCCAGTGCTACGTTCTGTGGAGTAACTGTTCTATTTAATGAAGGACTTCTCGTAGAAAAAGGAAAATTGTCTGAAATGAAAAAATTCAAAGGTTAAAATTACTACCTGATATTTCTGGTACAAAAATGTATGAAATGTGTAAAATACCCCAAAACATGTTAAAAGAAGTATGTATGTTTTCGACTTAAAAACATTTAAAACAAGTAACAACACCCTGATTTAGCTAAATGTTCCAATTCCTTTGATAAATATCTGATCAGTTACTGATCCTATTTTTAAGCTCACAAAACATATGTTAAAACACTGAAAACAATACTGACCATAGAATTTGGACCCTGATTTCTCTGATGAATTCAGCGAGGACTGATTGAACTGGACTGTCTGTTTTGGCACTAATGACATGTAGGCTCCATCATTAACCTTCAATATAAATATCATAAGATTAGATTTAGTACAAGATGTACTCAAATTCAACTCATAACTCCACTTGTAAGGTATGGTAGCAGTGATCAAAGTGCATGTGAGCACTCGAGATTTAAAATTGCTTTAAAATTGCATTGTGAATTTTTAAAAAAAAATCTGAGAAAATTTGGAAATGAGTTATCTGAATCTCCCTTTGTAGGCAGATCAACCATACTTGTATGATTTTACACACACACATATCATTTTAAAAATTGAATAGATGAGGTTTGAAAAATGGTTAAATATACCAGTAGCTATCTATCCAGTGGTAATGAGGTTTGGAATGCAATTTGTGCAATCTTTGCCTTAAAAACTCTAATTGTCCATCATACCATTGCATTTATTGTTTACTGGCCCAAAAAGTTCCTGTTTTGGCTTGTGGTTGATATTTTACAATAAACTGTGACGAGAAAACTTTAAACATGTTTTTTTGATAAATCTTGCATTATAAACATAATCAATTTACCTTATAATGTAGTAGAGTATTTATCCTTCTGTACTCTCCTTCCTGTTTTGTCGTATTGTCGTCATCTTGTAAGATTAAGCGACCTTTTGTGCCGCTGTTCCATTCTGTAGAAGATGGATCAAACAACACTGTAACCATGGAAATAATACATATAAAAACCCACTCTCAAACCTCTGCAGTGTAGCAGACAATAATCGTCATGGTGATGATGGTGATGATGATGATGAACAAGAAAATAATACAAAACAACAAATTTTGCAACTTCCAAACCTAAGGTCTGAACATATAAGGATTTACAGCCCATTGCATTAAGGGTGTAGGTAAAAGCAATGTGAATGGTTCGCTTGCTTGCTAGCTAAACCGTGAAGTCATTATTAGGTAAGGTATACTACCCTCCTTTCAGAGTAGTAATCTAGTCCTAAAGACAGATAGATCGGTTATCCATGTGACTAGTCTACTCTAAAAGGAGGGTAGTTTATCTAACCTAATAACGACTTCACGGTTCAGCTAGCAAGCAAGCTAGTTAAAGATATTACTGTGACACTCACTGCATTTTGCTGTAAGCTATTATATTCCTCTCATTTACATTAATTTATTCTTGATAAAAAACATTTTTGGAAAATTTCCCAATTTTTGGTATTCAGGAAAATGAGGATTAAAAATGATGTATGAATTATCTCCCCTTTTTGTAATTTGAACAGAGATCTGCTTTTTCTAAATGAATGGCATAAATGATAATATTGCAAAAATGCAAAATTTGTTGTTGGATTCAATACCATCAATGAACAACCAAGTGAAATATTTTTGATTATTTTCTTTTAAAAGCATGATTTACATTTCTTTGTACCATAGATTTTGAATCGAAACAGGTCATTGATGGTATTAAGAAAATGATATAAGAAAAATCTAAAAATCTAGAACTAAAACTAATTGGAAGAAAAATGAACCAGCAACAAATAACAATTTTCCTTCACCAGTGACATAACATACAACATTGAAAATACAAATAAAAGATAACATATTTTATATCATGCACATACATTTACTATTTCCAAAACTAAATCTTTCAAATCACCTCCCTTGCCTAGTTCAAATAAATAAATAACCCTTAAATATGAATATGAAATCATTTAAGAACTAAAATTGTGTAAAATTTGTGTAGAAATAGCATTTTCACATGGTCCTATATATTTTTTCCAATTTGGAACATAAGCAGTTTAGCATCAGATTACGATCCAAATGACATTGGGACATTTTATCCAATCCTTTTTTTGTTCATAGTTTTTCATTACAAACGTTTTAAAATCTTCAATTTTTTGTCAATAATCTTTTAAATGTACTGATTGACAACTTATAAAACAACATTTTATTCAAGTCTTCAATTTATAGATGCCAGGATATCATATTTTTTTTTCATCCCTTATCAAAATACTACAAAACGTCACTTCCCCTTTTCTTATTTTTTTCTGCATAAAATATAGAACAATGATTTGGAGAAACAAAAAGAAGCTGTTGGAAAGAACATATTTTCTTATTTTGTTTACATGATTTTTCTCCCCTATTTAAAAACAAAGTTAGTAAACATCTACATGCAATATATTTGTTGACACATATAATACACACACAAACAAACACATTAAATAGTAGTTAGTAAGGGATTGTTCTAACAAACACATCAGTCATAACCATGATTACATAGTAACTGTTGTTTTTGACAGAATTTAGTAAAGATTAACAAATGCATCATGCAAATATGACACACCTTATGCTGTTACTAGCAGTAGGGTATGAATAATATATCACAGTTAGCTTAAGTCTATTCAATTCAAGTAGAAATCAAAATTATAGAAAGTGTTTGTTACTTAAATCACCAAAAATTGCTTTTTAATATACATATGTAATTTTGAAAATTCATTTTTTTTTTAAATTTTCATTTAACATTCTTTAAACTTTTGACTGTTCCATTTAAACAAGTAAGATATCTTTGGAAAGTCTTCAAATTTTATAAATAATCTGTTCGACAAAAATAATTTCCAAAATCACACTACATGTTTCTACTACCAACATTACTGTGACATAGTTTCTATAAATAAATATTGTTAGTATATTACAAGAAGTTATAGATTAGAATTGTTAGTAACTCCCTTAACCAAATATAGACCGATAGCCAGATAGCCACCATACACCGATCATCACTCAAGCTTGGGATAAGGACTGCCATTTGGAAATTTTATCATCTTTTGATAGTGGAAAATTTCATTTGAATACACCACTGGAATTAAGCTTATTTCAATAATCAAACTGCCAAATTTGGAATTTAGCACCTGCCAAAAGTTTTAACACTGCAAAACACACTCACACCCTTTCAACCATTGCAAACCGAATTCACCATTAAAATCAACATCTTTGAAAATGACATGACATTACAAATTTTTTGAACTATAAGATCGAAAATCAAATCAATGCGAATGAAAGTAAGACGATGCAAAGAAATATTTTAATAGATGCATATGCAATTAATTATTAGAATTGGTTAAATCGACACAATTGGTCAGTATACAATTAATCATATTAAAAGTTAGATATTAACTTGCAAATAAGATTTTTTCTGCATACAATGCTAAGATTAAGAATTGAACTTGCTATAAATAACTCTTCTAATTTTACATTCTAATAATAGATTTTCAAACAGAAAGTAGAAATAAAAACAATGAAAATCTACAACACACTGCAATACAACATCCTGGTGCTTCTTACCTAAATCTACATCGTCTTTGATTGGTCGACTACTAAATGGAGCATTTTTATATATAGCATCCAAAATTTTCTCCTTCACTTGAGAAACCGTATCACAGTCTAGAACTTTAACCGGGTGAGCAGCCTGATACTGTTCCATGTCTTGGACATAAACAGTCTGAAAAAAATGTCAAATATATTGTGATTAAAAATTAGTTTGGTTTCCTCTTTCTCCTGAGATAAAAGTTTATTTTGATATTCCAATGTGTGGTTAGTCTCTTTTTTGATTATAATATCATGCTTTCTTGCTATCCTCTGATTTTAAATTTGTTAAGATGTTGATCCTTCTTATTATGACAAACAGACAGAATACAATATTTGCAGACGACAAAAAAAATATCCCATCAAATTTATTACTGAGCAATTTTCACTACTGTAACTCAAACAATACTACATTTCTACACAAAAATGTTGTGATTGGATAAAACGGTTCAAAACAATGTAAACTCAACCAATGGCGTGACACTGTTTTCATTTGGGGTATGAACAATGAACAATGAAATAACAAATATAATTATATTATAAAACAGTGAATTCTAATAAAGGTTACAGTTACTTATACATACCAACTGTCTATACTCTATTTGTTGTCTTATAAGTTTGTCCTCACTAAGAGAGTATCTGGCCTCACTTGTGGCAGAATCTACAGGACCTTTTGCTACTTGTTGTTTCATAGCTAAATATAGCATAAACAGAGGCTCACCAGCAACCTCCTGTATAACAGTAAAAAAGAGAACTTAGCACACATTAAATTACTTAAAAAAGTTTTATACTGAAAGCAAAATGAGAAGAAGTAAGATTTTTTTCCTTTCTTTATTAGAGATTTAACCTCACAAGATTTCCAAATTACTGATAAAAAGATTAAGTTCTCATATATATCTTGAGAATTTATAGTTAAAATTTTGATGTTTATTAGATATCAAAACTTATTTCCAGCCTGTTGACCGTAAAACATATTTCAAATGTGTAATAATGCAATCAACTTAAAGGTTTTTGTACAATCAAGTTAAAATATTTGTCAAAACCTACCTTTAAAAATTTATACAATAAAAATGTAAACCAATTAGTCAACATCTTCTCTGCTACAGATTCATTCCTGAAATATAAAATGAATAAATTGTGAAACACAGAAATGTAATTTCAAATATCTCAATTTTTTCCTGTGGAACTAGATAATCTCAAGTTGTCTCCCTTTTGATGATTTTGATAGTCACATGTCTCACTATGAAGTTAGTCAGCTGGCAAGTTTTAGTTTATTTTAATCATTTCAGTGGCAAGATTATGTGCAGGTTCAAATTGTAAATAGAGTAATTTTATAAGATTATGGTGATATATGCAAAGTTATTATATAAAGCAATTCTACTTCCTTCTACAATTAACATGCTAGAATTTATAACTGGTCAAAAAAAAGATGTTTTTAAAATAATAATCCATCAAGTAGTTCTTAGTGAATCAGTATTTCCATATTTAATTTAAGTTTTTATCAGGTTTAAGTTCACACATAATATTGTACTATACATTACCTTCTAAACAGAAGCTTAGGTTCTTTCTTCCCATCTATGGATCTTTCTATTAAATCACTCAGTAAAGTTTTTAAGATACTAAAATAAATAAGAGAAGTTTGTATAAAATTCCTTCAACTACATCAAACAAGAAATAATACTTCCTCACCAAGAAAATTAACTTATACTGTATAAATAATAAGTTTTATTTTTGTTTAAAATAAAGGCCAAAAATATTTTATTTTAATAAATCTTTTATGGTAAAATATGTGAATACTTTATTTCTGATTTAGCCCTGAAAAACTGACTTTGCATCAATATAATTTTGCAATACTATAGCAAATAGTTAACGTATTAAAAAAAATATTATCTAAATCTGACATTTTTATGATAATTATCTTGTGATTTTTTTTTTCTACAAGTGAAAGTTAAAAAAATTATTATGTCACTCAGCAAAAATTGGATAATTAACAAGTTATTTTTGCTGCATAATAACAATATAAGAGCCTACTTACTCTGTACTATATTCCATTTTAGTTTGTAATGCTACTGATATCAAGGAGGCTACATTAACTTTATCCTTCATTGAGAAATTTTTATGCGTTTCCAGAGTTCGTATAAAGGTCAAGAGGAATGTTTTGTTACCAATCAGCTGAGAGAACAGAGCCAGTCCTTTCTCAACACTATCTCTCCTATTGTAGTCAACCTGCAGAAGGAAATGTTAGTTTAAATTTGTTTTACAAACAAAAAGAGTTCAAAAATTTGCATAATTCCTTTCTTGTTCTCTTAAAAGCAGGAAAGATTTATTTGTAAAGATTTATTTGTAAGTTGTACAGCAGTTTTCATATCATTAATTCTACCTAGCTTCCTATTTCTTATTATAGACAACAAAAATATAAATTCAAAGGAAATAAAAAAATAAATACTCATGAATTAAAAATGTCTTTAAACACAACATTTACAAATGAAAGCTATAATATTAAGGGGTAGGATAGAAATGACTCGATTAGATAAAAGTACATTCATACTACATGTATAAAAATTTAATATTGTATTACTTTTAAAATCATTTAGATTACTACAAATTATTTTCAATGGCTGCCCCTGCAGTATGCTTGGCATACATTTAATGCATGACATTTTATGTATTTACCTCCAAATCTTTGATAACTGGATGATCAACTGTATTGTCTTGTGGGAACAAAACTCTCATACAATAAGTCTGATAGTTCCAGAATGGTATTGATACCTGTCCATACAAATCATTTGTCAACTCTGTCATGTCTGTCTGGAGTTCAGCAAAGGCTGGAATTATAAAATTGTCAATTATAATATCAATATGTTGATAATTAATTATATACTCTAATACACATGCTATTTCCATGCAAAACACATTTTTTCCAGAATTTCACATAGTTTTAAAATATACTCTAGTCTAACATATGACACACCATCTTGAAATGACCAAGTTATTAAGGTTCTGCATTAAAATTTGAAATTAACATCCCCCTCAAGCTTTTGAATTACAAACAGCATGTTAAAAAAGATTTGATATGATGTATAGGAGAAAAAAACCTACGAAAAACTAAGAACTATTTTATCAAAGAAAACACACTTTTGTTTTGGCTTTTTATCTTTAGAATATTTGTCCATTATCATCTACCAACCATTTCAACTATGATTAACCAAGAACTTATTATCATATCAAAGGAACTGCCAATTAATTGTGGCTTTCTATTTATAGAATCTTTAGTCATTATCATCTATCGACCAATTAACATATTTTCCCATCCACTCCTTACCTTCTTTGCACTCTTTTGCGACTTTCAATTCTAAGTTGTCCATTTGATTTTGCATCTTTTTCATCATGCTGTCGTTCTTCTTTGATTTGACCCTGTACAAGCACAATACCATGATAACAACCAACAGCAGCAATCCACCACCAGCACTGATCAGGATAATATACATCGTAGGAAGACCAATCTCATTTTCACCATATTTCAGGTTTCCTAATGTCACTGTCAGATTTTTGCCAACACTAATCTGTAATGAATGAAAGCAGAATTTAATCAAATGCTGTAAATGAAAATGACTAGCTAGTCATCACAATATCAAAGACCAATGCAATAAACAGCGTTAGTTCACTAGCATTGATGTAAGCCAGGGATAACTTATTATCATCATTAGCTGATAACATGGTGAAGAGATTCACACTATTGTGGATTCATTAATAATCATTGGATACCAATTTTCGTGGGTTTAGTTGGTACAGGGAAACAACGAATTTAAATGTTCAACAAAATGGAAATTTGCTAAAGAAATGCATGTGAACTTTGTCAAAACCACGAATTTAAATACCCACGAATATGCAAGTTTTCCTCTATCCACGAAAATTGGTACCCACGAAAATAAATGAATCAACAGTATTTGTAGATCCCAATTTGCTCTTTATAAAATTTACTGATTTCAGTTTCCAGATAATATCCAAATGCACAAACAGTTGATATTGACAGCAATTGCTTACATGGTCCATAGTTAAAAACAAAGGATGAAGTTGAAGTCTGTAATGCTCTGTAGTCTATTCCATATAAGAACGAAGCTAGTTAAACCTTATTGAAATCTTCAGTAGTTAGGTTTCAATTCATTTATTTCCTGTTCAATCATCAAAAATATTCCCTAATATTAAATTTCTGTTACTTCCTTAAATAATCACAACTAAAAGAAAGAAAAACTTTGGCACATACACAAAAACTGACAATAAATTTGACATTGTAAAAAATCATGCAATAGCTATAGTATAACCATTATCTCCAATTTATAACTTATAAAATACTCAAGTTAATCTGATATTTATATTTTCATGTGTTCCTTATAATTAGTCCTATGTACCCTTTGAAAATGCATGCATACCAATTATTTTTACAGATACTTTTTTCACGTTTAGCCATTTCTAGCCCATCATTCATTTTTGTGATTTTCTAATTTTCTAGATGTTATCATATGAGGGAAGATATTAGATTTTAGTACCTGCAACAATTTATATCAACACTATTTTTCTACTTTTCCAAAAATGAGTTAATTTACAGTATTAAATAATCAAGTACTTGACTTACAATCACTTCAGGATATTGTCCTCCGCCTAAAGCTGTCGGCTGATTCTTTGGAGGTTTACAACTCAATAAGAACTGTATAGATTTAACTTCACATTCTCCTTTACCAATCTGTACTTTCACTTGGTTGTGTACAAAGCCAGTATCTGTTAAATATTTACCCTGTGGAAAAATATTTATAAAAAACATAAGGTACATGAAATGCTGTGTACTATTTTTAGAAAGAAATTTGGTTAAGCACATAGTTTTATTGAATATAATTGCTGATTCAAAAGGAACAAAGGGGTACTTTATCATATTTGCAACATAAATAGCAGACAAAGAAAGACAAAAAAGATTTAACATGAATGCTCAACAATGTTAATAAATTCTGTATATGTTTCATTTGAAGAACATTGCATGGTTATCATAAGTAGCAAAGACAAACAAAAAGTTTCAACCATACCAAAAATATCAAAACCATTGTTTACAATTTTGGGTATTTAGCTGAATATGCCCGAAATAACCCTAGATCTCTCTCTGACACCTTCTGATGTCATGTAACCATAACTTTTAATTCATGAATAAATGTGGTTTTCAGGAATGCCAAACAAATTTGCATACAAGTGTTAATATGTCTATATCATATTACTAAATTAAACTTACACCAATTGTAAGAAAATCATTAGTCCTTCCACCTGAGAATATCTTGGTACTGGGACTAAATGCTTCAAATTCAGGGTCTGGATAGACTGTGATGTTACCAAATTTCTGATAGGCTTTCACATTATCTAACATAAAACCATACTCTAAGACAATGGATGGGGTCTTTTCCTGTTCTTCTGATCTCTTTCTACGATGTGTAAAGTTAATGGCGACATATGGTGTCCAGCAGGTCATTTCTTGTACAGTTGAACCCTTGTAACAATCCTACGATAAAAATGTATTATCAGCAACAACATTTTTCAGCAGAAGATAACTTTTCATGAATATAGTCCTATTTCCTATTCATATTCTAACTATTGGGTTCAAAACATCCAATATAGATATTTTCTTTATTAACATGTAATGGAAATCTTTGTTTTTATACTTATGTGTACATTTGTATTTGAAATGATTTTTTTCTTCTGATGGGATTGAAACGTTTTTTTTTAAATTTATATATGTAATTGAAATGATCTCTTTTATTCATATGTAACTGAAATGTTGCTTTTATTAATATTGATACATATTTGAAAAGAAGATGTTTTATATCAAATAAAAAAAAAAATTAAACATGAAATTCAAGAACCTGAATTCCATTCCCTAATATTCCTTTGAACCTTACCCCTTCGAATGTTTCTTTGTTATCTCCCCAGAAAACTATTCTTGGATTCTGAATGATATGTAACCTTTGACCTGTTACATTGACAGGCATACCTCCACTAAAAGTATAATAATAAAAATAATGTTAAATATATGCTAAATAAATAAAAATAGCTACAAGGACTTGCATAGTAAGCTCCTTACTATACAATTCATTGATAGCTAGATGACCATTTTTTTTCTTCATTTTTGTAATGATTTGCCATTTTTTCCACAGTTGAAACTATCCTACTCAAAATTATGTTATCTTATTGTCATTTTATTAAGTTATATCAATTCAGTTTCTTAAGTCCATACAAGACACAATTAGTTGTGTTTGTAAAAAGGCAGCATCTTATCTTATTTTAGTTATCAAATTCTGCTAAATACAAGTAAGCATGTAATGCAGTCATTATCTTGTTGTGGAATAATTTTGTTAAAATAAAATGTATGAAGCATTTTGCAACTATAACCAGTCTCAACATCATTGGTTATTTTCAAAGGGAGATAATTTCACCTTTTTTATTATTCAAACTAACAAAATTAGCAAAATAAAATATGTAAATAATTCATGTGTTATTCAAATAAGACAAAAACATACCTTTTGATAGTTTTTAAAGGTTTTGCATTACTAATGACTGGGTCCTCCATATATGTGAATTTTAAAGGACTTTTTATTGTCTGCAAGTCAAAGGTCATGGTAAGACTCCCAATCTTTGTTTTGTTTGAAGCTTGTGTCGCACAGATCACATTGTCTCGTGTTTTCCTAAAAATCAACAAATTGAAAATTACAATAAATTTTTAAAATGTCATTTTATTAAAATGTTATATCAATTCAGTTTCTTAAGTCCATACAAGACACAATTACACGGTGGGTATGGTTGTCCTGCGAGAGAACGTACTGTGCTGGTGATTTGGTCCTGACAGGTGCTGGTGGGTCCTGATTCTGTGCTGGTGGGTTTGTTTACATTGTATCAGAACGGCAATAAAACGACTGTTTTGTTGCTTAATTTTTCTCTGATGTGTCATAAGTACCATGCAAAGTATATTACAACAATATTATATTTCAAAAGTCGTGCAAGTTCGTTAAACGGAATTGTCCTGACGCTGTGCTGGTGATAAGAAAAACGGTCCTGGTTCTGTGCTCCTATGTCCTGGTTCTGTGCTTTTATATTTTAGTTAAAAGTGGCATATATTCAAGAGCATTGATGCTGTACTGTTGTTGACTAATTAGCTGTTGTCTGCTTTCTTGAAATTGACATTGTTGTGAATCTGTTTACTGTTATTATGAGAGAAAAAATACCCCTATTTAAAAAAAAAATGAAATTAACTGTAATCTTATTTATTGGCCTGTTAATGGAACCCTTCTTGCCCCCTTTTAAGATAAGAAAATATGTTTACGATTTTCGGGATTACGATCATTTTGCAAGATCACCAAAATACGTTATAATTTATACAATACTTAATATAATGTAGATGATGTGGTATGTTTGTTGTCAATGGACAAATTTCCATAAGAAACCAAAGGAAGTATGTGTTAACAACCATACGTCATCGTACGACCTTCAACAATAACCCATAAAATAAAAATGTGAAAGGTTTTGCATAAATATAGAACAAAGGACTTTCTGAGCGTTTGATTAATGTCTTTAGCAGCTTAAAACACATTTGTTTGTGAACAATTGAGTGTTGACTATAAGAATGACAATAGTATTGCGGGTTTGTTTGTTTGGTGTTTTTTTTGGGGGGGAGGGGGATAAGTTAGAGCGAGGTTACAGTGAAAGCTTGGAATAATTTCCCGTAAAATTTTAAAGGTGGATTGTAAAAGAAAAATGTATCTTATATTAGCCTTGGTCACACCTTACCGGATAGCTCGAACGGACGCCTAACGGATAACTTTTTCTCAATCCGTTCATGTCTGTTGGACGTCCGTTCTTATCCGTTAGGCGTCCGTCCATATCCGTTGCATGTCCGTTAAGCGTCCGTTTTATCCGTTGACGTCCGTTCTGTCCGGTGGAAAATTTTGAGCATGTTCAAACTTTGAACGGACGTCCAACGGATAAAATGTCCGTTGAACGTCCGTTAGGCATCCGTTTTGTACGGTACTCGTCCGTTTTGTATCCGTTACGTATCCGTTATGCATCCGTTGGAGATCCGGTAGACCAATTCACCAACGGATGTCTACCGGACGCCTAACGGATAAAACGGATGTAAAACGGATATTAACGGAAGGATAACGGATAAAACGGATGACTACCGGATGTAAAATGGACAAATGCCAATTGAAATTTCTCATGGTTTATTGCCTTTAATTTTTAGATGGTTTATTGCCTTTAATTTTCAGATTATTTTGTTCATCCGTTTTATCCGTTACGCTTCCATAGCGGTGTCTGTTTTATCCGGTACTCGTCCGTTGGATGTACGTTCGACGTCCATTCTGTCCGGTACGTATCCGTTTCATGTACGTTCAGTGTCCGTTGTGTGTCCGTTTGGCATTCGTTACATGTTCGTTAGTACACCAACGGACTCCCAACAGATACAAATTTTGTCAACGGATAACTTTTTTTTATCCGTTAGGCGTCCGTTCGAGCTATCCGGTAAGGTGTGACCGAGGCTATAGCTATTAAGAATCACTTGCTGTAAGATTTTTCCAACATATTTTTTTTTGTCTAAGCGGTTATCAGGTATTTGTTTTTCGAAAATTCGATAAAAAACTAAAAAAATCACTATTTTATGAAAGGGCAAGCTAGAATATGTCAGAGAATGAAGACGAGATAACCTAGAAAACACTAAAAAACCTAAGATTTCTTAGCTTTTTCATTTCAAAATAAATATTTTTGATAAAGAATTACGGGGGAGGAAGTGAACAATGTGTCCTACTTTTCTATATTTAAATATTTTTCATGAAAAAAAATCAAATGTGCCTTGATTATAATTGAAAATGAGTAAATGGAAAAAATACCCAACTAAAATACACATTTATTTTAATATTGGTAATATCACTAAGCTTTTAAGTTTTGTGTGTCAAACACACCATCTCTGTAGTTATGACTCCTTACTAAGATATTTCACTTCATTCATTTTTTTTCTGCATTTTTTTATATTGTGAATTCATAGAATTATTATATTAAAATGTAGCCTTAATTTATATTTAAAAAACATAAACACGCCTGGAAAGTAAAATGCGTACTCGGCTGTCTGTAATCGACCATTTTTAGACACCCCAGGCTCCTAAAAAACAAGCCGGGGTGGGGGTTCAAAGATGCAAATTAAGTACTTATATCAATATTTTATCTTTTCGTGTACGGTTTATGACAATGTCAATTACGAAATGTGCATATATCAAGGGGAAACTTCTTGCAAAGCATTATTATTTATTATAGTTCATTATTGTATTTAGTAGAAAAAAGAGAATTTAGTGAAAATAAAATACTATTTTTGTAGAAAATTCACAGACCTTTGTACAGAGATTTTTGTTATGTTTACCATGGGATCAACACAAGGGTTCATTACCGAGTAAACAAATCAAAATGTCTATCTACCTTGCACATTTCAGAAAATTTGGATCAGATAACGAAACTAGGTCCAGCAACATTTATAAGCAATTTAAGATTTTGACCCTCACAGTTTCCATTCACCACAAATATTCTCGTTACAAGGAATCATTTTAAATACAAAAATACCAGTTGCAGCCTTTCGTTTATCTATTAATATATGTATACGGATGAAGTTATGAAAGGCAGCAGGGTCATCAGGGTGAGGAGTCCATGTCATCTGAAATAAATGCTAAGCATAGATCTAGAAAGCGACAGATAATCATGACATTAACTTAAACTCTCTTCTTTTCGACTTTTTTCGAACAAATTGACACATAAAATGAATTATATAGTATTGTGGAATTTTTAACTTATTTTTGATACTATATATTGTTATCTGATATTGGACGAAAGATGTTGCCCTTTTATGTTATTATGTAATACAAGTTAAGATCATTTGAAAACACATATTAAACAGCCAAATGGATGCACAAGAGCTAAAATAGGAGTCATAGATCCTGTTGGCAACACTTATCTGCCCAATTTTATTGATTTTGTAACATTTGTTTCAAATATGACCAACTTCTTATCCAAAATCACCAGCACCGTATCAGGACCCACCAGCACAATGACAGGACCCACCAGCACAGTATCAGGACATGCATAAATTGAGAAAATGCTAAATTTTAAGAAATTGCGATGTTTTTTCACAAAATTGTTTTGTCGTGTGGATTGCGGTATAGAAAGCGGACTCTATGAGCATTTTTGTTTTATTTTTTCAGTTCGAGATTTTCTGAAAATGAGCATTTTTGTGTTACGCTTACTGAAACAGTTTAGAGGGTCAATTTTTTAATGGTTTATATATGAACCCATAAGAAACGAAATTGAAAAATCTCAACTGTTTTCTTCCATTTTTTATGAGTGAAAACGTCAAAAATCATCATTTTCGTCTTTGTTTACATTTTTTCATTGATCACCAGCACCCGTCAGGACCGAATCACCAGCACAGTACGTTCTCTCGCAGGACAACCATACCCACCGTGAATTAGATGTGTTTGTAAAAAGGCAGCATCAACTAATAAAATCCTAAATGTTAAATTCATACAGACAAACAGTCTTTACATATCTGCTTCAAATGTAATGAATATGCAACAGGGATTCCTCCTTGCTCATTTAAGAATACATTTTCAGCTATATTCATTTTATGAGTAAAATGAGTCACTTTGACAGTGAAGTTTAAAAATAAGTAATATGGAAATAATTTGTTTAGTCTTTAGTTTTCTATGTTGTATTTTGTGTACTATTGTTTGTCTGTTTGTCTTTTTCCATTTCAGCCATGGCTTTGTCAGTTTATTTTTGACTTATGAGTTTGAATGTCCCTCTGATATCAGCTGAAAGTTCTTTACATATCTTTTTTTTCGAAGTGGCCAGTGGGTAAATGGCTGTCATAATCTTTAAGCCCAAGATATACATTTGAAGGCTACAATGTATTAAAGCATCAAAATATCATGAAAATTTGAGACTAAAACAATCGGTATCAAATGTGGTCCTTTTCCATGTCACAGGAATATTACATCCAATTCCAAACTCATATAAGCTCTACAAAAGAAGGGATTGAAAGAGATTACAAAATCCCTACTTACTTGATCAAAGTACATGGTATATTATCTATAGAGACTGATATGTTAGTCCCTGCATTCATTGACTGTCCTGTGATTGTGATTTCAGTTCCTCCTGACATGGCTCCTTGGGTTGGTGATAAACTGGTTATGTTAGGTGTCTGTAAGTATCAACAAAATACATTTTAAACAAGTCTTACAGCAGATTCCATTGAGTGTGTAGCGAAAGGTAATATCTTTGGTTAGCTTACTTGTTAGCTGAACCGTGAAGTCATTATTAGGTCAGGTATACTACCCTCCTTATAAAGTAGCATGGTCCAACAGACAAATAGATTAGTTATCTATCGGACTTGTCTATTCTTAGTGTAGGGTAGTTTACCTAACCTAACAATGATTTCACGGTTCAGCTAGCAAGCAAGCTAACCAAAGATATTACCTTTAGCTACACATTCAATGGAATCTGCTGTAATGAAACATGACATAATACATAACAATAATAGTAAATTACTTCTAAAAGGTTAACATAGATAGATTGACAGGTTTTGGCCAGATTAGCTTGAATAAAGGTAACACCCAGGGTTAAAAACTTGTTATGTGCAAAGATCATCTCACATAATCTGTATGCCACTATAATGCTTCTAATTTTGTATCTTATACAGCTATACTGTTAACTCATTTCAATCATAAGATACCTACTAAATTTTTAGTGGTTTTTTTTGGGTATGAATAAGAGGCAAATCAAAATGTTCAACAAGAGGTTTGTAAGCAAACTTTTGCAAAATCATAAAATCAAATATCCACGAAATCAGTTGTTCCTTAATCCACAAAATATGGTACCCATGAAAATGAATTAATTAAAAATATGTGACTTTAATTGCAACATCCTTTCCCCATTATTATAGTTTTTAGCTATAATCAGTCTCAACATTATAGGTCATTTCCAAAGAGAGATCATTCTGGCTTATTCATTATTCAAGCTGATTTTACACATACCACATAAGAGAATATCTGTTTGGATTCTGCTAGATATTGTCCATTGACTGTGACTCGGACGGGTCCTCTTTGTTGGAATGCCTCAAAATATTCACCAGTCTCACAAACAATTCTAAAATTATAAATGTCAGATAAGATTGCAATTATAATGGTGCTTTTTGTTTTTTTAATGGATTATGTACCTGAATTTTGAAATTCTAGCTTCAATATGTCTGTTAAAATGGAAACATTCTGGACCAAGAGTTGTTTTTTGCAGAGATGTCTTGATATTCTAAAGTTCATAATAAATCATCGGTAAAATACGCCTTCTGATATTTAGTTTCAACAAACTCCAATAAAACGTACTATCCCAATAGCAAGTGATTTAGTTAAACCGTATTATCATAAACAGACTCTTTATCTATATATGGGTCAAATTTGATCTTTATAACTATTATTGCAATAAAAAGTTTTACAAAATGAAGAAAAATCCATGCACAATACATTCAACTTGCATTTGAACATTAATATCATTTTTTGGGGGGTCTAAATTCTACTAACCTGCTAGGTGGCTGATATTTATCTCTGAGTGGTGAACAAGAAATTCCAGCAACATCAACATAACTGACAATATCTGCATATGTTCTGCCTAAATTTTCTCCTATGATTGTCAATTCTGTTCCACCATTCTTTGGTCCTGATACTGGATTTATCTATAGAAAAGAGAAGGATCCGTTGAACTACCACGAAATACCACTATTATGAATATAATTTTTGAGCAAATAAACTAAGATATTTTATATGTCAAATGAAATTTTAAAATTTTCTGTAAAACTGTAATCTGAGTATGTCTTAAATTTTGTTTATACCAAAATTTTGTTTATACCAACATTATGTTTATACCAAAATTTTGTTTATACCAAAATTGTTGTTTTCCATTATTATGACAGTTGGTTATTCTTTTGACTATGATAATACTTTTTTTAGTTTTTCAATCAGGTACTTTAACAAAAATGGAATATTTTGAAATCAACTGCCAGTCAAAAAGCAGTGATCTGGTGCTAACAAGTTTTGAATAGAAATTTACTTTCATTTATAAATCTCCCTTGATTTCCCATCTTGAAATCTCTCCAGTCCTTGAAGATGACACTCTCAATACTATAATAAAATCCACTATACTTACGCTAATGATCTTAGGGTTAGGACATGTAGAAGAACTATGTAACCAGATGGAGTCTCTACAATCGCCCTGAATACTACATCTAGAATCACACCAGCCACAATTGTAATCTGTGGGGATGATCAAACACGATCCACAATTGTTCCCCATCATCTCACATTTATACATCTTCACTGTAAAAAATTGAAAAAATTAATAACACAAATTAATCTAATATACCATGTATGTATGCATCATGTGGACTAAAACAGTAAAAAATGAAAATATATACTTGGTATGGTGGTATATAACACTACAGGGAGATAACTCTGTAAAACTCAGCTGAACGTTATAATCAAGTTCTATTGTTAATGAAATATTAAGCTTCTCGGCAATCAAAATTAGTGTTCGTCAAAAAAAGCTATATAATCCAATGATTTTTTCTGATTAAGTGTGTAAGTTGATCTGTAATTCATATTTATGTATTTAGAATTGTCACAATGGCAATGGTACCACATCTCCTTATCTTTATATGTACACATCATGTCGACTATTGACGCTACTAGTATAAACTTACCTTGAACATCTGCAGGATTATCAAATGGCTTGTTCAAGTCTTTGGAACCCCATGTTATTTTGAATGGCACATTCCAAGTTTGTGTATTCTCAATATAAGAAAACTGAAAGTAAATAAGTACAAGATTAACAAAACACAATTTATAAAAAAAATCTTTGTAATTCATTACTCAACTACAACAAAACAAGGTACATTTTCTTTTAATCTTAAACTATATATGTAATTTTGTCTTGGTCATGTATGGCACCAAATATTTTTTGACATTTGTGTAAATATTGATACCATATGTTGAAACTTCTATGACAATTCATTAAGATGTATACATGCAGATATATGAACATGATACAAATATTTTGTGCAAAATAATACATTAAAAAAACTTGTGCTAAATGTTTTTGGTAAAATAACATGTTTTTCTTCTGGTTTGACATTTAAATTGTACGAATGGTAAAAGCCTGGGGCCATACCTCAGTATTTTCACATTCTACGATCTTTTCTGACTCTGTGTGGGATATTAGACGAGCTGTAACAGTTCTTCCAGATCCTATGCTGAAGTAACAGTAGATAGGGTACTGAAAAGCCTGAAAAACAATCAAAACAAAAACTTGTATAATCTCAGCAGAAACATCTAAAATTAAACCATTTGCAATCAAAGAATTTTCAGGTTAACTACATATTATTACGAAAGAAATAATTGAAAGGTTTATATTCAAAGATTAATAGCAAAACATTTTGTACTTTCATAGGAAGAAAAACTGATTTTTGTAAAACAATTTTTTCTATATATAAAACTGGAAATTTGATGTTCAAAAATAGCACAAAAAAGATGTTTTCCTAGTCATTTTCAACTTTAATGACTAAACTATTTTAACTTTCAAATTTTGATATAATGTGCCAAGTTTGGCCGCAAACAGAAGCATGCACATTTTTTTTGATTACAAATATACAAGGAAAACAACCAATCAAGTTAAAAATCTGCCATGAATGATATCAAATAACCTACCCTGAGGTTATGCGCAAATAGGACAACTTTCTTGTAATTTCCAGAGGGTACCAGTATTTCTGGATGTCCTTTACTTATCCTGGGACATTTTTCAGGTCCTACTGTATGCTTGTGTAAAAATCCTCCACTCTGTAAAAATAAAAGTCTTCTTGTTATGTACTGATCAATTTGTGAAATTTTCAATATACAGTGACATTAAACAGTCTAAAAGATGTTTTCGTATTATTATTTCTTAAATTTGAGGGTCTATTTGAATCATGTGGTCATTTTATTTTAATTTACTGTTTGCAAAAGTATGCAAAAAATCGAAATACTTATTCCGGTCATTGAATTCCATAACCGTATTTGGCACAACTTTTTGGAATTTTTGGTCCTTAAGGATGTACTTAGGTGAGTTTTTGGATTTTATGTGAAATGTTTGGACTCCTTGGTGTTTTTCCATACAATACAATGTAAAATATTTTGCCCCATAACACCCATTTATTTTTTCATATAAGACTTAATAGCTCATGAAAGGTCATTTACCAAAATTTTAAAAGATTCTTAATTTTCTTTCTTTTGTTTTGAGACCTAAAAATACCAATGCAAATATAAGGTAAAAGTCTGAGTCAGCCTTTTCCTGCCATATTTTAAATCTCAAATATCTCGAAAAGGAGGTCCATGACCTATCAATATTTTTAGCTTATTTTTATCCTTAATTGATGCTCTACCAGCTTATACAATGTAGTATCAATTTTAACTTCTTAATTAATTTTCACCTAACCTCACCTAAGTACATCCTTAATGCTCTTCAACTTTGAACTTGTTTGGCTTTCTAACCATTTTAATCTGAGCCTCACTGATGAGTCTTATGTAGATGAAATGCTCATCTGGCATATTAAGTTATAAGTCTGGTACCTTCGATAACTATTGACATATATACTTTGTTGAAAATAAGAATCTAGAATTCATGCAAGGCATTTCTGTTCAATAGACAGTTTCACATATATGCGATAATATTTTGCATATGTATATTAGAGACAATTTGAGGTTAAGTTATCTATAAAACCAGGTATTCAAGTACAGGTTTAATCCACTATCTTCTACATAAGAAAATGTCTGTACTAAGTCAGGAATATGACGGTTGTTTTCCATTCCTTTGATGTGTTTGAGCTTTTGATTTCACCATTAGAATCTCCCTTGGAGTTCTATATTTTTGTTATTTTACTTTTTACACAGAAAGTCGTAGGTTGACAGACAATTGATAATTTCAAATAGTTAAAATAATTAACGCTCTTTATAGAAGAAAAAAATCAAGGACATTGCTTTAATGAAATCCCTCTTGGTCTTTAGACTGATCTTTAATGCAAAGTTTTTGAATACTGATTCATTGTCTAGTATCATTGAGAGATCTTTGCAGATCTATTAGCAACTTTCCTGTTTAAGATAAATCCTTCAATTGTATTCAATCTACTTAAGATTTGACTTAAAATTAGAATATACATTTTAAAGATTTCCCACTCTTTTAGGTGGCAGACGTCAACTTACATTCGAAGCTGCTACAAATTCATCTGTCTCACTGCAATCCTGAAGTGGATAATATGTACACATATGGTTCTTGATACACCATGTACAGTTGAACTTGCTCAGACTACACTTGTAACATCTGAAGAGAGAAAAAACATGATTTTTTGAAAATTTTACATATAAGATGTATATTTATTTTGTAAACCATGTTATTACTTTAATTTCTAATTTGGACAATTGTCATTCAGCAAACACCAATCACTCATACTTAATTAGAATCTTGTCCGCCCTCTGTAATTATCGATCAATATCCACCTAAATCAAAATTTGGAGTTACCTGTTTCAACATTATGTAGGTGTATCATAATTGTTTTAGCAGCCTTTTTAGTTATGTAAGCATGAACAGATAAATTTAAGTTGAAAACATTTTTGTCCATTCTTTTAAATTTTATTTCAAACAAATAAGACCAAAATAAAAGTTTGCATTGTAATTTCTTGTTGTCAACACTGTGTTTTATCTAGAAATTTTTGATGCAGAGTCTCAGATGAACTATTGAAGGATGAGGACTGATACACAGCTAAATGGAAATTATAAATTGAAAGGATGGGGCCTAAATTAATGCATAGGGGCCTCTTTGCATACACCCTATGAGATAAACTTTTGCATGATTCTAAGGATCTGATTAAAACATTGTAATTTATATGTACAGTGGCAAATATATCACCACACATATTCTGGACAAAACCAGGTCAATTCCTATAGATTTGTGTTAAATCACTATGCTCAGAGCTGGATCTATTATACCAACATTGATATATGTAAAAAACATTATCATGGGCATCACCTTACAAACCAATTTTCTGTGGAAACATTTACAGAGAGTCTGGTTAGTATCCCAGCTCGATTAAATAACAAATTTCAACATATACACTAATAACTAATGTCTGTTTTTGATTAAATCGTTACCACATCATTTGGAAAAATATTATTTTTACTGTTTTCCGGGTTTATCTATAAAATAAAAAAAAAGCCTGTGTCTATTATGATAACTACATTAGTGATATGTTTTGTCTATGGTTCCTATTGATTATAATGAAAGTATCATTTTAAAGTCTGTATGATTGATGGACAGCCTGTAAAAATCTTTAAATTGCTCTTGAGAAGATGTATATAACTGCTTCACAGACCTATCATTATTTTCTTATCAGTATAAAATTACAAGTATCAGTAATAATTCTCTATTTTTACTATCTGTTTTGCACTTAAGATGTTTAGAGGTTTTGAGTTTTTTTTAAATTCATAATTTTTACTACTTTTTTAAATTTGTGTATCCTCATACATCAGAACTGTTACGTCAGATATTCCTCTCAATTGCAATCCAACTTAGATAAACTCTAGCCCAACTCTAGAAGCAATTTACAAAGCACCCTAGCATTATATTGTACATTTAGTTAGAGGCTTGTACTGTCATTTTCCATAGAGTCAACAATCTAAGTGGTTTACCATACACCTTAACAATATACTGTGCATTTTAGGGGCCTATTTTAGTGAAGCCCTTATTTGTGATTTACTATAACAGTAAATAATAGCAATAGGTCCCTATCAATAAACTGTACATTTAAATTGAGGCTTTGATTGCACTTTTACTTCTCCCCTATCAAACAATCCAAATGGAGATTAAGGGGATGATCTTTATCAATGTTTCTCGTTCTGTGAAAGTTAGGAGCAATTTCATATGTGCAGGTACTTTCATAGCATGCTAAAATAAAATTGAGAAAGGAAATGGTGAATATGTCAAAGCGACAACCACCCGACCATAGAGCAAACAACAGCCGAAGGCAACCAATGGGTCTTCAATGTAGCGAGAATTCCCGCACCCGTAGGTGTCCTTCAGCTGGCCCCTAAAATATGCATAATAGTACAGTGATAATGGACGTCATACTAAACTCCGAATTATACACAAGAAACTAAAATTTAAAATCATACAAGACTAACAAAGGCCAGAGGCTCCTGACTTGGGACAGGCGCAAAATTGCGGCGGGGTTAAACATGTTTATGAGATCTCAACCCTCCCCCTATACCTCTAGCCAATGTAGAAAAGTAAAACAATAACAATACGCACATTAAAATTCAGTTCAAGAGAAGTCCGAGTCTGATGTCAAAAGATGTAACAAAAGAAAATAAATAAAATGACAATAATACATAAATAACAAAAGACTACTAGCAGTTAACTGACATGCCAGCTCCAGATCTCAATTAAACTGATTGAAAGATTATGTCTTCATCATATGAATATCAGGTACAATCCCTCCCGTTAGGGGTTTAGTATCATACTATCATAAAATATATGAGAAGAACATAACCCGTGTCATGCCAACAACTGTTTTTTTAGAAATAATGTCTATATTCAAAGAGAAGCACTTTTATAACAGACAGACAAACAAGTTCACCAAATATATAATAGATTCTTTATTCATTATTATACATAACATTTCCCAAATTTGCGGCAATTGAATCCAGAAGTGCAAATTGGAAGCCAGACAAGGGAAGGCATAAGGAAAGTGGAAAGAATAATAAAGTCAAATTTCCGCAAAAAAGTGTTATAAACAGTAATTCCCAAACCACCACTTACACTAATAGAACAATAAATAGGTGACAACTCATTGCTGTGGGACAGAGTTACTTGTTAATAGCTTAAAACACCTAATAATGAATATATTCATTTATGTACCAAAGTCTAGACCAACTATCTAGGGAAAGATTCATTTTTTTGTTTTTTTAGCAGTCTGAGTGATTATTCTCATTAAGCTTTGGAAATTACGATACATGTAAAGACAGTTTCGAAAGTTGAATTCAGAATCCAGATTAACCAGATTGTTCGATTATTAAAATTTCATAAATCACTTAAGAATTAGCATATATGTCAAAAACATGATTAGTTCTGCTTCTCAGGTTTCCACATATCTTCATACATGTCTTACATTTTTTTTTATATCATCCTACAATATATTTGATTTCAATATTAATTTTTATCTTTTGACTAGGTTTTTTCAAAAGATTTAATGTCATAAAATGTCAAAGATTATCATGTTTCTTAAATAAAAGAAAAAAATTATCTAGAAAAACCTATTTTCTATTTTTAATATTTTTTTCCATTAAATTTTAATATTCCTATCTAAATTAATGCAACCTGCATCTAAAGTCATTTTATTGTAAGTCATTAATGTCATTAAGCTGCCAATCCAAATGAGAACAAACATAAAAGTATTGCAAAAACCCTGGTATTATAGACATGGAGTCCTAGTTTTTGAATAAATTCCAGATTCTTCTTGCCTTATCTTTTCAAACTGTCACTGAAATTGCTTGATTTCAACCAAGAACACTTTAATACCACCAGATACTAATACTTTTATTACCATTCCTTCATATAAATAAAACAAAGATGGCTGATTGATTGCCGCCAAATTGTGATTTATTCTTTTATAAATTGGAGTAAATTAATTGCAAGGAAAAAAAACTCTGCATCAGAACAAGAGTGAATCACTAATCATTTATTGAATTGTTAAATCTTCTAATCAACCATGAGCAACAGTTGGCGTTGTGTCTTCTATCAATACTATCAGAGCGAAGGCCTATGCAAAGATTTTCAGAGGCATCCTGTTTCAATGGCCAATTCCAGTTCAATTCTCTAATCAACCCTAAGCAACAATTGTCAGCTTAAATTCTAATTCATCATTGTCATGTGCGTCTGTCCCAAATGCTTTAAAGTGTGAACTGTCATATCTGTATGACAGATTTCCGAACAGTCCCACCATATTAGGACAAAATCAAATCAAGCAACGTCTTAAAACTTGATGCATCTTCATCATTCTAGTGGTAAAGTGTAGAATGTCAAATATTTGTGACAATTTATCTTAAAGTCTACAAATTTTCAGGCAAGCCTCAAAACTTGATGTATCTTCAGTTGTTTGTGACAATCTTTCTGTAAGTCTACAAAATTTCAGGGAAAGTCTGAAAACTTGATACATCTTTGGTCATTCTAGCTGTAAAGTGTAGAATGTCAAATACTTGTGACAATTCTTTCTGTTAATTTACAAAATGCATTTCAATCTAAACTTTATTAAATGACAAGTGTACATCTGTAAATTGCATCACACTTATTATGTGACTGTCTGGTCCATAAAAGAATTTCATGTCTTGATGTCTTGTCAGAAGTGTTAACATTTCATGTTTAAAAATCAGGTCAGAAAAGTGGTTGTCATTTTTGCTATGCATGCTTTGTCAGCAGTTACTTGGAAAATAGCTTTTTTCATGTAAATTTGTCTGATCATCTTTTTTCCTGCTTTTGCCAACAAAAAAATCAAGACATTTGATGAAAGTTCTGTTTCCTATATGTATATAAGTAATGTACAAAATTATACAACTTTCATACTGATAATACTTGGTCATATACATCCTTAAATACCATAATGTCTGCTCACAGAACTACAATTATTTCAATTTATTTCAGGTAAAGGTTTATTCTGTACTGTTGGCTATTAGTTTAGATCAGCTGATGTCTTGAAGATATACCAAGACACTTTAACATACACAGACCACAATTATTCTGGACCTTAATGAACAAAGCACTCAGACATTAATTTTTATAAATCTGTATACAGTTTATGATATCTCAGTCAGTATAAATGTGTATACCCTTTCAAAAGAGTTCTTGTAAATAAAACCTTAGTAAGACATGTAATACACCAAATCAATATAATAAGAGAAATGTTGATCAAGTTACTTATCTTGTAGTAATACAATTTATAGCGATTACGATACAATTATCATCTCCGTCAAATTAATCATATTAAAAAAGTTGCCCAAGATTAAAAGGACAATAGATCTAATACAGAAAAGGCTATAATTATTTCCATGGCTTATTAATCAGTGTCAAAACTTATAAAGAAGCATCATTATATTTGCGGAGAGTTTTTACGGAGCAAATATTGGCTAATTTGGACACATAATATCTGTGTAAATAAAAAATCAATCATATTAAATCAGGAGCAATTTCCTGTTATCACGGAGAAAACATTATTAAGTTGACAATATCAAAGTGTCCTAAACAGTTTAATGTTGTAAAATAATTTACATTGTCAATGACATTGGTGTTGTGTACAAAAGAGTTCTACTATCAAAATCAAACATACTGAATATATTGCATTCCATAGTACTATTTGAGATTAACATTAATAAATTACGATCGGAGCAAAAAAATTGGAAGGCAAAAATATTTGGCTATATGAGGTGCTAGAAATGCAGTTATAACATTGATACTATGTCATAAAATAGCAACCTGAAGAAAAGATCATTTTTTTTCTCGAATATCACCTTTGACTCTGGCTTTTGGCAACTTGGTAAAACAACAAAATGGATCCATCACTTCCAAATATAATATGTTAACAATAATCACATTTTCTTCAAACGGTTTGAATACAAAATTAAGCTTTGAGATTGATTTGTCCTGTTACAATCTAGGTGTCTTAATAAAGGGGGTGGGAACCATCACATGACCCAGGTCAAGGTTCCATTTTTGACAAATAGCACAATGCACAAAAAACTTAACCTTATGAGAAATAAAATAAAAAATTAACCTCCATAGAGTAATGAAAACTGATAAAAACATGTAGCTATGCACCAAAAACCTTATAAAAAAAAAATAAAAAAATTAACCTCCATAGATTAACGAAAGACCGATAAAAACATATTGTATTATATCACAATCCAAAGGTAACAGACAGGTGTACAAATATTTACCTAGACACCCTGAACACAGAAAATTATCAATGACATTCTGGGCGACTGCAGCGTAAGTTTGAACTCTAGGTTAACTCCTTCAGGAAATACCTAATCTTACCTTGCATGTCTTAACACTTTGAGAAGGGGTTTCTGAATGACAACAGAATTTATTGGTTATTGACTCTGAGTCATTCAATGTCTGGTTTATAGTTATGATATTATCGTTTACTTTAGTTGAGTAAAGATAAATGTGACTTAAAGAAACTGTCACTAAAAAAAATGCAAGTCTATCCCAAACTAGTATGATCAACTATTAGCTAACAATCAATCTATTATCAATTCATCAATTATGTAAAAAAGCCAAACGGTAAACTTCATTGTCCAACTCATGATGGAATACAAGACCATAAGTGAATTAGACAATTTTTTTTGCAACACTGACAACTATGTCTATCTAAAATTAACTGTAGTAGTTATGTTGGTTGGTGAATATTTTAGGATTTCTGGATTTTTAGACTTTTTTTCTTTTTAAAAATTAAAGTACTATGTCCTTTTTGAGCAATAGCCCCAACTTGCTCAAGTGACAGGGTTATTGAAAACACCTTTCAAAGTAATTCATCTTAAAGTAATGCAGGCAAAAATTTGATCCAACTGACCCAGTAATTTCAGCAGAGAAGACTTCTTTAAAAGTTAATGATGAATGTCACAGACAGACAGACAAAAAGTGATCACAAAATCTCACACTGGCTTTCCTTTGAACCAAGTGAGCTAAAAAAAGAAGCTAAGAGCAAGTATTATCATGCAGTATCTAGCCTATTTATATCAGCTTTCAGGATACCAACAAGTACAGAACTCCGCTTGTAATTGACCCTTACTGCAAGATCACGTCTGTCAACTAAAACACAGGAAGAACTCTCTTTGCCAAACTTGATTGTAATTGACAAAAGAAAGGAAAATACAAATCTTTTATCTTATGAACATGAAATGAAATATATGATAAAATAAACCCTATTTCCTCAATTTGTGTCAACACTTTAAGTACCAATAAACTATTGCTTTGTGTTATAATTCAAGTAAGTCTGGGACTGTCTGGCATATTGTTAACACTTACAAAGACTACAACAAAAAATATGTTTACATAATATTATACAATTATAAATTATATATAAGTAGCCCAAAGGGCCAACTGTACTGTGAATTCATTATTATTTGTTTTGTACTAATTTTTTAGAGGATTTGATGGGAATAGGTGAACAACAAATGTTATAAGTTTTTAGCAAAGACCAATTTTCCTTTCATTTTCTTGAATGGAGAATGTTGTAAAAACTTACACCATTGCATCCTAGTCAACGACAGAACAGTAGCCTGACAAGCATAGTAAAGTTTCTTAACAACCAAAATAGCCTCCTGTCCTCCACCATCTAACAAAATCAATAAGATATACTTACGCATCATCACTGTGTACCTCGCAATCAAAGAAGGTGAAGTTAGTGGACACAAACA